>NW_008796193.1:7710717-7753351 GCF_000699145.1 Aptenodytes forsteri
CACCGGGCGGGGAGCGGGGAGAGAAAGCGCGCAGGGGGGAGCGAGGTCACGGGGAAGCAGGCCGTGTGCTCGCTCCCGAGCCGTCTGGGAGAGGGGGGGAAATGGCTGGTGGGGGCAGAGCCAGGAGAAGGCGGCAGGGGTCGGATGACACCGAGAAACTGGGCAATAAAACGGCAGATCAATTAAAATTCTTATACATGTGAAGTAATGGATGCTGCAGAAGGACTCCTGGCTACATTTGTGGAAGCATGGACTCTGAGCCACCCGTGTTCCTTTGGGAATGACATCTGGGGCTGTAATAGAGCAGCGACACGAGATGTGAGGGTGGTTGGGAAGGGCACGGGGATCCCCAGATACCATAGCATCCCTGTGCCCAGGCCCAACTCCCCAGCTCAAAACTGGACCATGTAAGTGGAGGAGGTTCAGATTGTTGTGGGACCAGCACGCCCCACCGTCTCGTGAACAGAAAGCACGCATGATCAGTACCACTCCCTCAGGCTTTGCAGGTTTGCAGGTCACCCTTGTGCGGGGCCTTGCTAAACCTCCCTGCACAGCTCCAGCGCAGTGCCCGTGCTCCTGAGGGGACAGGGCGCAGGGGAGCTGGGCCTTTGGTCAGGCCTTATCTGGTCATTCTTATTTTCCATGTTGAGCTGGATCTCATAATGCAGCAAGAAAAGGAGTGTGAATCACCAAGGTCACTTCGTTTGCCTTAGTCACACTGATTTACTGAACCCAGGTTAACAATAATGTTCAGTTAACCTGTGGTACTGGTAGACTAAAATAAAGCACTTCCAAAGTAGTATTTCACATGACCATGATTTTAATATGAATTATATAGAGAAATTTAAAAAAACCCAAACAGTAGTACTTAGTCAAAATAAGTATTTCTAGTTGCCGTTTACCAATAGCAAAGCAACCATGCTTTTTCACAAAAGGAATACACAAGCTAGCAATTGTAATAGTGGCAGTATTTAACGTCTTATGTGTTCTCTGTACTCTGAAGCGTTAACATGGTTTCTTATGTAAAGAGTGTTCTTGGTATGCAGGTAATCCCTGCTTGTTCCGCTGTTACTTTTTTTAATTTGGCTTGGTGACCTCTCATACCAGGGACTGAGTGGTTGTAGTAGCCTAAGCGGATGCCAGATCAGCTTGGGGAAATAGTATGGTCCCTTGAACCTGGCTGCAAGAGGTGGTGGGTTCAGCACTTGCTCTAAAGATGAGATTTTAAAAACTAAATTATTAAGTGAAGCTTCCACTTTTCTATAACTCATTCATTTCATTCTTCTTCAACATAATGTGCTGACAGCATAGATCCTACTTTTGTCTTTTGAAATCCAGATTTTAAGAAATTTCAGCATGTTTAAATTGTCTCTAAACACAAGATGGCAGCATTTTATGTAGTTTAACATTGAACATTGGGAAGAGTGAAAGGTATTTTAAAATACATAACTCAGAGGTGGTGGAGGAGTTTACGCTTTGAACAGTAGAACTAATTTATTTATATGAGTAGAACTCATTTATTTTGCAAATCTGCTCTTGGTGAAGGCAACCCGCAAGCATGGCTTTTAGGGCTTGGAAAGTCAAGTGGGATCATCAGATTGTATACACAGGTGTTTGAAAGTGCAATGTAATAAAACAAATGCAGAAAATAATAATTTTCTCACTGACACCAGTAATATGTTTAATGTGCATGTACATAGATAGAGGCACTGTGATGAACCTAGTGATGTACTGGAATGGTTGGACTGGCAACATTTTAAATCTTATTGTGGAAGCTTGGCATATTTTGAAAGCTGCTTTAGATTAATAATTTGAGTACTTTTATCTTTTTTTTTTCCCATGAGCAGATTGTGAACATCATAATTTGTTTGAAATATGAATTCATTTTCCTTGGGGAGATGAAAAAAAGTCATTCCATGGCAAAATGAATGAGGTTAAACATTGGCTGGAATCATGAATCATATTCTTCAGAAATTCCTGGGGTATAGGAAAGCCCCAGCAAAGCTGAAATTCAAAACCAAGATCTGTGTCTCTAATCCGCACAGATTTTCTGACTCAGATTGAACACTTTCCTTTTTTCCAACAGCCATTTATTTTGTTTCTGCATGTGGGAAATGCAAACTTAAAATTTTGAAGAAAGAGTTAAGTAAGAAACTAAGCCAATTGAATTATAATTTAGTAAAATACCTGGGATCTAGCGACTTCATGGGCAATAGGACTTGCAGAAAAAGGGAAATGCAGGTTTTGTGACATTTTGTGGCTAGCTGGGAAAGCCCAGATGCTGACGAAAGCCCAGGAGTGTGAGTATTGCTGTGGCTGATAAACTTCAGGCCCTGCATTACTGGCATGCAGTGGCCACAGCCATGGATGTGAGAAAGAAAGTGTAGTCTCCAAGTGTCGTTACCTTACTAGTGAGGGTTAACTTCATAGAAATCTTTCTCTCCTCACCCTTGTTATTTTCCTCAAATTGATGCTTTAAAATAATACTTCTTTTTTCTTCTAGACACTGATGCAAAAATGTTTCTCCAGTGGATTCAAAACCTTTGTGCTTCTGGGACAGTCCATGGTGTGACTTACAGACGGAGGGGTTTTTGCCTTAAAAGGAAAAATGATTGACTATTCCTCCATCTGCCATTAAACCTTGTCAAGAAAGAGAGAATGAGACATCCGGCAGCCTTTGAGGGTCCACTTCAGATACCCCCCCACACACACACACCAGCAATGAACATGCAGAAGGCCCCATCTAAATCCTAGTTCATCAGCTGAAATGCATCTCCCAAGTGTGTATTTACCAGCCCAGCTTCTAAAACTAACATGACCAAGCCAGGAATCTTGTCCACTAAATAGGTGTATCACTTAGGCGAACCTGGCACCAAATTTAATATTGTACCAGGCCAAGCAGGTGCAAAAGAGCAGAGCAAACTGACCCTGTTCTCCTGGCAGCCCTGCTTTTCTACTGAAGGACAAATCAAGGGGCCTGCGAAAGTTTTCACCTTGTGACCTGTAGCCATTAAATTATCCATCATGTAGGGATGTGCACTGACACTAGAAATGGTAATAGCAAGTGAAGCATAATTCTGGTATTTTATCACTGAGAAAAGTTACTTTATTTCTGCTGCCCTCATTAGCACTTCTCTAACAGATAAGTTCCTGAATCAGCTGCCGGCAGTAGAGAGAGAGGTTTTTCTCCCCCATCTTTACCATGTCTTCTGCTTTCCTGCAATCTGTCTAGCAACTTTTGCTGCTTTAGCCGTGAAGAGGATGACATGTTAGCCTCATTCAGCCATTTCAGAGCCTTATCTTGCTCACCACAGGGAAGGTAGTATCTTGTTCCCTCATCTGTCTGCCCACGCCCCTCTTTCCTAGCCAGCCCAGCTCTATCATGCAACCTCCCAACAACAGCCTTAGAGGCATTATAGGAGCCTGCACCCAAAACAGGGTCTGGCTGCAGTTATTAGCCAATGTAGATCTAGACAGATTTGGTTTCAAGTTTCTCTGAAAAACCTTTAAAGATGAAGCTGAAGAATTTTTGAGTGCCCCCTTTTATTGAGAGGTTTACCTCATGCAGTTGTCCCACAATTACAGTATTTTAAGCTGGCTGGTTGATGTGACAAACAGCAAAATCACAGCAAAGTCACATAGAATCATAGACAGGTTTGGGTTGGAAAGGACCTTTACAGATCATCTAGTCCAGCCCCCATCCTTTGGGAAATTCCTTTGACCAACATAGAAGCTATTGATATCTCAAGTTTATGTGTGGTATTTTCCAAGCTATTTATTTCCTCTAGTTTCCATAACTGCACACTGAAAGGATGCATTCTCCTCAAAAGACTCTTATCGTAATTCCTAAGATTATTATCTGTGAAAGCAGTTTAAACATGAAGTAACAAGCATCCATCACATCTGCTCCGAGTTCTGGTCTGTGTTTATTGGACCAGTAGGAAACAAAAAGAGATCTAGTCATATAAAGAAACATAGTGAATTCAGATACTCTGGAAGTTGTGGGGAGATTAACAGAAAACTGCATAATATTTTTAATACCCTTTTTTTTTTGGTAATGCTGATGAAACAAAGATAGAAATGTCAGATGAGCTGCCCAAGCCACAGAAGAAATAATCATCAAAGTTATGGTTAGGATATAAGCTTATCTGTGTCTGTGGCTTGTGTCCAGAGCCCATGCGACCCTGCCTGTTTGTTAGATTGTACTTGTATTTTAAACAGTTTGGGTGAAACAGCACTCGAGAGAGAAAATAATTGCACAGCAATGCACACTTTAATGACTAAATACAACCTTTATTATAGAAACACCAATAATAGAAAAATAAAGAGCATATCTTACTTCTCATAGCAAATTAATTTTTAGCAACCATGTATTACAGCAAGCTAGAAGTGATCAACGAAACCCTAGTCATACACTCAAGAAGCTAATCTACATCTCCCTTCCTCTTTCAACCAGAGTTAACAGCTGTTTTTTAATTTGGACTTTGTCCATCAGAGAGCAAAAAGGACTGAAAGAAATTAAATCTTGCTTTATAAACTCCTTGGTGATTTGGCTAAGTATGACATCATCATACTCATGGGATGCCCTTGTGTCTTCCTGGGGTGTGCAAGAGACCATAGTAAATGGTCTGGGCTGAGAGCTGTAGCAGAGCATCAGGGAGCCGTAGGGATGTGCTCACCTCCTAATTTCTATGAGTGGCCCCACGGTATCCTGACCAGTGCATGCTTGCAAGCAAGTTAAGCATAGCTTCCCTGATGGGATGCATCATGTCATCGTGATCATTATCTTCTGGTTCAGGGATGGGTTGATCTGAGTCCACAATGGGGGGGAAAAGTGAGCTAGGGCTGATGAGACCAACATTGCTGGTCACTCTCAGAGCCAGCTGCAACCTTGCCCCCTCCCACAGCAGACTCTGCTCTTCTCTCAGCTCTCTGGGTACATGGGCTCATGCTGACTATATGAAGGTTTTTGGCATGCAGATTTTTAGGGCAGGTTGGTTGGTGAACCCCTGTCCCAAGCAGTGAGCAGGTTGCTGAACAAGAGTCTGACTATGGCAAAGAGCAGCCCTAGAAGGGAAGCAATCTGCCAGGCTTAGAAAATACCATTTTCATTTACATCCAGACCAACAGGAAACAAAGAAACTGTGCCCTGCTGCCCATGGTATAATTATTATGGCCCACCTAGTGTACAACTAGTTTATCGTAAGAGGCTCTTCTTTGTCTGGTGCTCCTTCAGGGACTTTTTGCTCAAAATGTTTCCTTGGACAAAATGTTGGCATTTTGTTGGGCAAAGTCTGGCAGCCAAGACCAATTACACCTAAAGAGAGTTTTCCCACTGGGAGGAGGACCTCAAAGCAACTCCATTAGATAAAAAAGTGCCAGCCAAATATCTACCTAAATTCTGGCACAAAATAAATACAGGCATCAGCTTTAAAAGCTGCACGTGGCAACTCGGAGCAGCTGGGCTGTCTAATTCTAACTCAACATTAAATTCAGAGAGGCAACACTCCCTGCTATGCTGGCATGCTGACACGCATCCCTGCTGCAGGCTGTTTGTGTGTTTTGTGGTCAGGGAAGAAGGTGATGGCATGCAGGCTGGGCTGCAGGTGGGAGGAAGGTTGCACATTAGGGGCTGGGATCTCCTGATGCAGTAAGGAATTCTCCAGTGGATCCTCTACCATTATAAAGTACTAACTCCATTGGATTCAGTTTGCTGCATGGTGGCATCATTTCATTGGACCCTCCAATTGTTTCATTGGTTTGTACCACAGGCACTTCACCTGTGCCATTTAGAGCAAGCCCAGAGTATTATTCATGTAGAAAGGGCAGTATGCAGCTTCATAAAAATAGCAAACAAATAATAGAAACAAAAAGCATAAGAACAAGTCAGGTAAACCTGAATCCAAACGTTGTTCAATACCAACAGTTTGATTTGCTGTAGAAAGAAAAAAGTGGGGGAGAAAAAAACGTTAACTTTGCATCATCGGTAAAAATGCCAGAGGGCACAAGGTTAAACACAGAATTATCAGTCGTTAAGAACAGTTTTCTCTCCTCTTGTTGCTATCAAACATTAAAAGACTGAATATTGACATAAAGAGATTTTTCAGTACAGACCATAACAAGAAAATGCTATATCCATATCAATAGAAGTAACAAACTGTACAGATCACGCAACCCAACAATCCAAAGAACATGTGAAACAGGACTAAGTTTTGAACAGGAAAGATGTCTATTGATCACTAGTCAGAATGGCTTAGGCTCAGATCATGTGCGGGGCTGAGCTTTTTAGGCAGTGTTTATTGTTAAAATGTCCACATGTAACAGTTTGGGATGATAACATCACTATTGCATACTTAGGGTCATTTTCGAATGGAAGCTCTTCCATATATTTACCTTTCCTGCTGGACACCTCGTCAATTCTCTTGTTTTCAAAAAATGTGATTGCTTTAATCAAGTATAAAAATCTGCTTTCTAAACAACAGGTTAATAGTATTAACTAACCCTGAGAACTAGAGGGATCTTACTAATCCCAGGGCCTGAACAATGCCACTGAGTTCAGTGGGCTGCTTGTCCACTAACCAGGGGGGAAAGGAGGAAGGGTGAAAATAATCTAGATAAAGTTCACTAAGCAATATTAACAGCGCCGGAGCCTTTTACAAAATAATAATCCAAACACTCCAATTTCAGTTTGTATTCAACTGAATACAGTTCAAATCACTGTATCTGTATTAAAGGTTTGAAAGTTTGGTATTCTGTTTCTTGTGCTACTTTACCTTATAATCGTATTGAACTGCCTCCCTTGCTCACAGCTGGTTCTGACTTCCGTCTTATGCTTCTCCAAAAGTGCTTCAAAATTGTCTTTATCTTTCTTATTTATTGGTTCATTCAGACCCAAAGGGAACATTTCTGGAGACTGTTAATTACTTCCACAGCTACATATTATGTCAATTATGGAACAGTATGACCATGTTTCTACTTGACACAGACCAGCATCTTCTAGTAATTCATGGAATGGAAGGATTTCTTTACTTTCTTGATTTAAATAAGTAAACTCTCAATGGTTAAATACTAGTAAAATATCAAAACTATTTTAAAAATACTTAAAGGAAATTAAACTCACAAGATAGTATCATCAGTTTTACCCAGTGAAAATCCAGTGAAGTTTCATCACCATTAATAATTGCTCAGGATTTGGGCCATTATTAATGGAATTAAATTATCTCCCAGCATCTCTATTTTGTTTAGATCCAGATTAAACTAACAACAAGGCATTTTTGCAGATAACTTCAGTCTTTCTTTTGTTTAATGGGTGCCCTTCCACAGTCCTTTTCCAGGCAAAACTTTTATTGGTAGAATTTAAGTTATTACCTAATGACTTAAACTTAAACTTAAACTCCTAAGGGAGAAATGTGCTCTTATTTAATATTATTTTCTCTTCTGTAAATGTTTTTATATATAATTTCTTACCATTTTGATGTATTTTGCTGCAGTGAACAGATTTGTATGTGGTGTGTGCACGTCTGTGTGTGTATGTGCACGTTTGTGCATATGTTTAGCTTTGTAAATCTTTCGTGACAAGGAGATTTTCCTTGTTACAACAAAGAGAGTTTGTCCAAGGCCTGTGCAAGCTTTTAGTTCCCACCGAAGTCTTGAACATACAGCATCAGTGGATTTCCATTTACTCATGGGCTTTGTGTAGGTCTGCCACAATTGTGGCCACTTAATCCCTGGCATTTTCAGTGAGCGTGGTATCTTCCCAGATTAAGAGAGATCACAGTGCTGCCATCTCCGTGGAGGGACAGTTATTGAGTTCAGTGGCAGTCACTGTAACAGGTCCACGTCTGAATAGGAAGTGGGTGATTCATGAGCTCTCACAAGACCGCAAAATATTAAGCTCCTTGAATTTATCAAGCATTCACCCCAGTCCCCATCTATTGCACTGGCATCCTCGGCACCGGCCCATGTGTCACAGTGCTTTCAGACCCTCATGTTAGCTTTTTCCACGTTGTGTTGCAAACATGTGGCAAAGGGATGCTGTGCCTTGAGCGCCCATCGACAAGTGGGATGGCTTGGCCTGGTGTGGCAGATGGATGGAGTTACTGCCTGCCTAGTTCCGCTGCACAGGCATCTCAGCTGCCTGTCAATCAGCTCCTGAATTGTGCAGTTTACAACATCACACTTCAGGATAAACTTACCAACATCAGACTGCTCTAATGTGCTGTGCTCTATGCAGTTCAAGAATTATTGGCAAGAAGCTCAGACATCTTTGCAGCAGGGCTGAGACAAGCAATGACAAGTGATAATTTTGGAACCTACTGGTCGGGCAGACCCTGTATGACCTCAGTTGGGTAATCTTCTCTTATTTGCATACACAGTCACTGGAAACTAGAAAATTTTCTAAAAATACTGCCTCTAGAGTGAGAGTCACATATGACCACTGTGTTCTTCCGAAGGGCTTAGTAGGAAAAAACAAGAACTTATGAAATGTAACCCTGATATTTACAGGACAGGTGAGAACTTGCTTATGAATGGAAGTCACTTACACTTGCCCTGAGACTTCAGCATACACAATGTTCCCACAAGGCTTCCACTGAGCTGTGATTTAACAGGGTTGTCTGTAACTGTGGACCTCTGGTTTATTCACTTGAAGGTCGTATCACTGGACTCATCTATTTTAATAAATCTAAATGCCATCTTCAAGAAACCTGATGGATTTTCTGGGGGATAGTGATACTGTCCGCTTTAAGCTATTTTTAGGCATCTGACTTAGGTGGTCTGAATTGCCTCCTTTGTTGATAATATAAACAATTTAGGCTCCTCACTTTGGTCCTCTGGACTACATCTAAATTAGATGCTAAAAATAGCCTAAAGTAGATGGTGTGAGTTCTCTCCTTCCCACCTTAAAGAAATCGCTTCCAGAAATATTCATTAGCTTTAAACACATGGTGTCATCCCACTTAAAAATATGTCTTCAGGGCAATGAGATTGCCAGGTAGAAGCTAAAACTCCTGTAACTTCTCTACTTGCTACGCACATTTGGAAGTACAAGGGCACCTCAGATACGTTCGTATCCTCTATGCGGCTTTCTTCTGGAAATCAGGAATGTGGCAAACACAATGACAAACAATCCCAGGATACTCAGCCCCACCGCGATGGGAGCTGCTTTGCTGTTTTTATCAGGAAAACATTCTTCTTCTGAAAGTAAAAGGAGATCAGAGAATGTATTACAGCAGAACACCGTACTCCTAGACTATACATCTATATTCCAGAAAAGTTAGCAAATACAAGCCAGAAGTTCTCAAAACCTTGTTTCCTTTTTTCTTTCTTTCTTTTTCCTGAGCTATAGTTAATACATTTTTATCTGTGGTGAATCTTATCTCAAGAAAACTATACTTGCCCCTTTCGAAATAGCTACATGCTTCACTGGAGAATGACTCTGCTCTTCCATGTCCACAGTAATTGTTTTACCATCAAGATCAGTACATACACAGCAGGAGATTTTTCTTGCTGGTAGCAGATGTGGAGCATCACACTACAAAGTGCAAGGCTCAAAATAAAGAGCAAGACACATCCTGCACAGACAAAAACTGCTCCTATGTGGCACCTAATTGCTTCTGCCCAGTAAAAAGTATCAGGCCAGAGACGGGAGCCCATAGTCCAGGACATCATTAGCACAGCAAGGATCCTAGCTAAGTCAGTGTTTCCTAAGAAAAATCAAATTCTAATTGTTCTCTGTGTTTAATTCAGAATATTTGTGGATAATTGTGGCTAACTCAGAACATCAAGAGATTATGAAGGCAGAAGCCTTGGACTTAGTCCAGGGGGTTGCTTTAGCAGTACCATTGTAATTTTATTGTACGTATGATGATATCAGAAAAGGTTTTGACACAAATAGTATCTTTTAAGAACCATCCAACGATATATTCACTCCAAACATACCTCTTAGCTACAGAGAGGCCAAATCCTGACTTCCTAAGCCAGTCCCTACCCAAATGAATATTCAGGTCATCTTCTGATTAAATGAAAACTTATTATGTAAAAATGAACTTCAAGATTGGGGTAAATTGGCGGCTTCCCTATGGCGAGACTGCACCATCTGGGTCACTGACATAAATGGAATATTTACCCAACTAACAATGGCAGGATCAGTCTCAAAGTCACAATACAACAAGTGTAGCCCTGGAGTGAAGGGAAGGTCTGGGAATGATCACTAATGTGTTATCCCAGAATTGGATCAGACCTACATCTTCTGTCTGATCTATAGGAATCGTCTTTCCTTGGGCTCCAGGGAAAGAAAGACCTCTGGCATGATGCTCTGAGTAGCATCTGAGTAGCAAACTATCGTCTAAGTAGGGTAGCTTGATCAGCTAAACCCCAAAGTATATCACAGCTTAGCAGTGAATCCAATTTATACCTAAGGTTTAAGAGAGATCCAACAGCCTCTACCTCTTTCATTTCTTGTGACTATTGCAAGGCAGATTTCGACAGCGCTCTAAGACAAAGGCCTCTGTTGTTATTGTCTAATTCTGATGACTATGCTGGCACAGATAGTAGCTTAGCTTGGGCTTTTCCCCAATGGGAGTCTTTACGCCAACGGCAGGCAGTTAGCCCAGGGAGCATGTGGAGTGCATGACATCATGTCACAGCTCCAGAGCCTCCACGCAGCTCTCCCCAAAATCTGATCCTCTTCTCCTCTCATCCAGATGGTCATTTCATGTGATGCAATGCCACAAAGCCAAAGGCATCAGCATTCCACTAGATGCTGCCTTTTAAAAGCTTTGTCTGATTAATGCAACCTGCTGTTAAGGAAGTGAGCTGAAAATTATTTGTATTTGAGTATTGCAAACGCCAGAGATGTTTGAATTGGCCATTTCGCTTTGACAAAACCTTGGGCTATGAACTCTAGGAATTGTTTCTGATATACTGAAGTGCAGTTCAGGAGACACCTTTACAGCTTTCCAGACTCAAACAGGCCAAGCTATTGTAACGCTGCTGCAGTCTGTACAAAATTGTAAGGAACTTGAAACCAGAGATCATTAATGTTTTCTTTTTCTTCCCCCTTTAAAGATAAGCAAATCAGGATCAACAGAAGTGAAACTACCAGTATTGAGAAACCTGAGGGGAGGAGGCTGGTGATGTGTATAGAGTCATTCCTTCACTGGGGATTTTGTCTTTCAAAATCTGCATACACAGCAGAAGTACGTAACAGTTTCATAACTATTTCATGGCCCCTGGGGAATGATTTCAGAGGTGGTAGCTGCTTTCTCAGCCCTTTGATTAACAGCAAAACTAATTAATTTTGTATATGGTATTGATTAGCAGAGATTAGCCTGACCTTGGGGGGAGAGAGAGAGTCTTTCTAAGCTCTGTCTCTGCTAGAGGTGACGCCATACCAAAAGCCATATCTGAACTCATTCATTGTACAAATTCAAATGGGAATTTGGGGACCAGGTGGGATCCTATGAGTTGTTGCAGCTTGGTTTTATCCTATGAAAAAAATCTTCATGAGAATGAGAGCATAGATTGGATTCTCAGTGTGGCTTTTAGCAACTTAAAGTATATAAAAAAAAAAGTCCATGTCTTAAAAAAGCCCCAGATGTTGTTTCCCATTATAATTCCTTTTAGAATAAGAAGGGCAGCCAAAATATTGAGCTAACAAAAGAAGAATCAGTCAACCAAAGCCAAACTGAGCCAAAAGACAGATCTAAAGTAAAAAGAAGAATACACGGGCAATATTTTGTAAGCACGCAGAAAGTCAAATGTTGGAAGAAGGAGATGTTTTATTAGTGCATATGAAGGGCTGGAGAGCTGATAAGCCTATCTGTCTACCTGAGTTCTTGTATGGAAACACCCTGAGAGGAGGGGGGTGATTCCCCACAGAAATGTGAAGATGTACAATTTGAAAGAGACCACAGGGTACCATCTAGTCCACCTCTCTGCTTTTTGTAGGATCTTTCATGCATCTCATAAGAAGTAAGGCAGCAGACCGTGAGAGTGTCCATACTGTGGGACATGGGAGTTTCCTGGTGCACCCAGCAGTCCTGGACCCCACACCCCGGCCAGGTCCTGGCTGCATCGCTGGACAACAAACAAGGATGACAACATCTCATTTCCCTGCGGAAGGAACCCCAGGTGTGGGTGTAGGGAAGAAGTTGTGATGAGCCTCAATACATTCTCCCAGTGTGGGCAATCCAGGGACCAGGGGAGTCAGTACTGGCCTGTCTCTGTCTTTTACTAAGCTACATGGTTGCCTCTTTGTGGCTGTACTCAAGAAAAGACAAATTGCAGAGATAAGCGTCACATTTAATTCTGAAACTATGGAGCATGCCAATTGTGCTTCTCCTCAGGAGTGCATTTCATCATGTCTAGGCACAGCTGCTCTGAAACTATCATCCTGCATTCACAAATATGCCTTATTAGTTGGCAGTTTTGCTGCTGCAGCTGTGGGACATCATGAGTGTCAAGAGCCTTTCAAAATAGCTAAAATCTGACTATGTCAGGAACAGTGACCTTGAACTGAACTGTACATATTAGGGGTTTGGGCAATGCAGTGGTGGTGAACACACTTCTGCTTGCTCTGGGAGAAAACGGGTGAAGAATAAAATGGTGGCTGTAGAGTTGAACATTTTTAATGAGAAGGTGAAACAGAAGGTATTGAATATAGGAGGGAAAGGTACTTTTCCGTCTTCCATAGGTATTAGCAGTGTGTTGAAAATGACTCAGAAAAGGGTGAGAATACAACAGCAGGCAGGTTACAGTATTTGGGAGCTATTACAAATTGCTGTGATTGTGCTATAGCTGTAATAGGATCACCGCATGTGTATGGTTATAATCTAGCAGAAGGAGATACCTCAGGCTAGCAGAATGCTGACATGTAGATCTTGGAAGGGTGGAAAAGGTATCCTTTCTACTTACCTTTTCCAAACTGGTTACCAACAATATCAAATGCCTGCAGCTGCATATTAACGAAGAGTAGCTGGAAGTTCTTCTCCAAGCTGAAGGTTTGCTTGCTGGCACACTTAAAGGAATTCCCCAGCTTTGTTGTAAACAGCTTCTCATGTATGGCTGCATAGTAAAGCATACCTGGAGGCCATAGAGAGACAAATGAGAATCTGCACTAACTCTGTTGGAACCAACATCTTTCTGAGATAAAATGGAGGATCCCCGGTGCTTTGGCAGAGCAGCAGTCACAGATGTGACTAAAGCATGGACAACAGGTTGCCCAGAGAGGTGGTAGATGCCCCATCCCTGGAAACATTCAAGATCAGGTTGGACGGGGCTTTGAGCAACCTGATCTAGTTGAAGATGTCCCTGCCCATTGCAGGGGGGTTGGACTAGATGACCTCTAAAGGTCCCTTCCAACCCAAACTATTCTGTGATTCTATGATTCTACATTTTCCCCATAATGTATCAGTTACATTTCTTCCATGTTTAAATGAGTGCTTTAATTATCAATGGGCAACTCAGCTGAGCTTGGGTCTGAAAAAGTGGCTAAAATTTCAGATGCTGCTTCATATTTTAACAATCTGAGTCTGCAAGAGGGGGTTAGGATTCTCGCAGGAGCAGACAACTATCTTAGGTCTCCAGCATGGCTATTTCCAGACAAAACAGAGATACCATCTCTAGCATGGGAATTTGACATATCTAGTCTGTATTGCTTTATGTATTAAATATGTTTTTAAACATATTTCAGTGTCACAGTACTTTATGGAAAATATGGCTCAAGTTCAAGGCATGAAAAGATCTTGTAGCCTGGGCATGTCCTGGATGCATACCCTCCTTTGAAAGCAGATATACCAGTTTAAGACAAAATCATCCACATCACCAACTCTGCATCACTGTATCTCGACCACATCTGCCAGCATACCCCTGGTCCTCTTCAGTCTAAATCAGTACACCAGTGTGTACTGATACAGTTAATTCAGTAATTTTTATCTTAGAAAAAGATACAGGCTTGCTCACTGCAAAAATACTGCTGGTGGACTGTGAAATGACAACATCTGGCACAGAGGCTGTAACAAACAGCCGGGGAGAACAAAGTCTCTTGCCAGCACCACTGTGGAGGATTCAAAGTATATTTGAAGATTTTAAAACTTATGATTAAGCCGATTAGTTTGTGTTTGCTGCAATTTGCACTTAGCAATGCACAGGAAAACTCTGATCATCTAGACTGAGAACATCCCTAGCAGACGTGTCCTCTGGATCAGCTTTTCTTTTACTTTAATTGCTGTAGATCAGAATAGGCTCCACTTGAGTTAATAAAAGTGCTCATCGGTGAGAAGAAAAATTAGGACACACCTGGTCAAGCTCCTGATTTGTTTTTCTTCTTTCGGGGACAAAGGTCAATCCAAATACTTATGAGTAACAAGCAGAGAAGTGACATAATATAGTCGTTAACCTGTCACAGATTTGATAAATTAGGAAGAATTTGTGCAAAATTAATGTCAGAGAAAATCTGAAGTGGTGGCTCAGAATTTTTCTCTTTGACCTAAATGATGTTCTCTTAGCATTTCTTGGAAGGTAGCATCTGGGGCAGCTCCTGACTGTTCAAATGGCGAGAAGCAGGGCTATATAAGAAAAAGAAAATCCGATCGCTAGAGAAGAGCACAGACAAGGTCTAGGATTTCAGCATAGTTTTAAGAACCTCAGCCTGTGTCCAGTTCTTATTTTTGCCAAATCAACATGTCAGACATGCCTCCTCTCCATATTGGTGTATTTGAAATCTGGATCCAGCTCTGCATTTCCATGACCCAGATACTGTATCCATTTAGTTTGCGTATTAGACTGGAAAGATGCATGCAACTGAACTGGATTCACAGCATTTTTGTGTGGTTGCACATAAAAACTTTAAAGACTGTTTTGTATATTAAATTTGGGTTTGAAGTAATCTCTATTCTGAAAGAGTAATGAAAGGCAGGGAAAGTTTTTGAGGACAAAAGGAAAATTGAACAATTCTGATGAAACTGCAGCCCAGTCCCTTCTCTTCCATTTTCATGCCGTAAGATTTAGGTGAATGATGTGTTGAAAGCCTGATAAAATACATAATTTGCAAAATTCAGTGTTTTAAAGATATGAAAGCCTATCACACACCCAGCACAGTTTGATATAAAATTAAGACAATGTAAAATCACTGACCTTCAGAAGATAACTGTAATCTGCTCTCAATTTTACTGACATAGTACATTGGAGCTTGCTGCAAAAGAAGATATATCTTTATTCATAATACATCCTCATATTTGTGGAAAAAAAAATAAATACAGTTCACCACAGCAAAATGGTCACAAAGAATTTCCCAAAGAAACACATTTTAAAGCATCACCTTCAAGACCCAAGAACCAACTTGCTTGGATTTATTGCTTTTTCTTTTCCAAATCACTCCATCTAATAGGTAAGAAGCTGGTGTAATGCAGCAACCTCAGCTACATCACCAATTCTGCTCAGGTCTGTGAAACTGGACCATGCAGGTGTGATTTTGCACACACTGCTTAAGCTAGACATTTGTGTGATACTTGTGGTAACCAAAAGTAGGAGGGAGTTAAGCAAATATTATACATTGCACAAATTAACAGGCATGTGATAAGGCCAATTTATTTTTATTCATCTGTTCTGCTTTCATTGAGAGTCCCTACAGTGGTCTCATGAGTAATCCTGCACTGAACTCATCCACGCTGACCTGCACTCTGACTGTTTGCAGGACCTAAGCTGACACCTTTAGAAGTACTTGGGACTCTTGGCACTGCAGTGCACTTTATGCATAGATGCCCTTCGCGTGAGCAAACTGCAAAAAGCAGCCGTGCTTCTGTGTTCATCGTTGTTTTGAACTAGAAGTCAGCAACAAGCTGAGAGCCAGGAGCTCATCTCATGTTAGTACCACTCATTTCTTATTTTGTCTGCCAACAGCAGTCACTATAAATGAGGAAACAGCAACCTGGATGTGTCTGTGTAGGGTGGAAATAACTGTTCTTTCCACCCTGCAGACACCGTCGGTGCTGGCTGTTTTTTTTCATATGCCTACAGACTGCTGACATGGAAAGCACCTGGTAAAACAGCATAGAGCAAAATTTCCAGCTGACTGTCTTGCCTGCATGTGCCCTAAAAGCCTGGTGCAAGCTGAACGCTGTCCTCCCCAGGACTGTCACAAAGTGAGAGCCAGCCCTAGGAGCTTTTCCCTGGTAGCAGTGTTGGAATATAATGTGAGTCTTTATGTAGCAGCCCTACTATTCATTTTAATTCCAGCTGTGAGCACACGGGGACTGGTGAGTGCAGCTGGTGGATAAATGGCAGCAGACATGAATGTCTCCTGTGCACCCAGTTTTAACATTATGCAGTTTAAAAGCTGGTAGGATGGATTGGGACAGTTTAAGAAAGAAGTACACCAGAGAAGAGGTTCTCAGCATTATTCCTACTTAAAGACATAAATAGGTCAAATATTACCCTTTTTTTTGGCTGCAGCGCTATATTCTGTTTGGCTACAGTTAATAACTTTGCTTGGGGAAAACACCTGCTCCTACTTCACATCTTGTGGGTTGGTTACAAAACTTCCTTTTTTCAAGTTCTTTGCAAAAAGCAGCTGGCAGTGGTGAGTACTGAGCCAGCCGCTCACCTCCCACTACCCCACACCAGCACCGCAGCCCTCGGGCCTGATCCAGCTCCTCTTTTACCAGTGAAAATCAGAAGTGCCATCGCTGGAGCACTCCTGGTTCAAAGCAGTTAGAGAGGCTGTGGGGGCCAAACACAAAAACCAGCAGCAAAATGATTTCTTATTGACTTGAATTTCAAAGAAGTCTAAGCCGAGCCCTGCTGTGCTCTTGAGGCTTATCTTTAAATGAAGGGAGGATTGTCTAATGCTGTGCCAATAACCACCTTTTTCAGGGCAAGACAGGTCAAGTACCTCCTAAAGGTTCACATCACTCTCCTTAGCACTGCTGCGAGCTGGGGCTTTCATGGGTACTTGAATCACCAGACTTTTTCTAAGGATCCTTGTAACACAGAAAATGCTCCCCTTGTTGCAGGAAGCATACGTTTAAAGCAAACACTCATGGTCTGAACTGATCGTTTGTTTTAAAACAGCTCCTTGATTTTTAACCTCACTTTACCTCTGTAGCTTTTAGACAACTTTTTGCCGTAAACTAAAATCAAGGTGATTATTAATTGATATCTTTTCTCTGCTCAGGCGTTAATGACCCAGGCGTGGTATAATTTGCTGTTGCCTCTTGGACTTTCTATGGAAATGACTGATTAACCATTTGTACTTTTCTTAATTGTCACTAATTTGAGCTTGGAACCAGGCTGTAAGATTGACATTTTGGCTTGATTAATTGAAGGACACAGATCAGCAGCGATGGCCAGATGCAGCTCTGTACTGTTATGGAGCTCCAGGACATGGCCTTAATGCATGTTACACTCAGTCAGAGTTTGATGGGATCCAACCCGTGCCGTATTCCTCCCTGCCCATTAATGACTTTATACACAGTATTAACTTCTGTCTTTAGCCCTGCTGGCATCATCACCCAGCCCTTTTTAGCTTCCAGATAAATAGTACTGCGTGCTGCCTCCCAAAATGTGTAAACCGTGTAAATGTCTGAGGAAGCAAGAGGATGGCTGCACTCAGCAATTTTCTCCTGTGGTTATAATAGCAGCAGCGCTCTTGGTAGCTTATGTTAAAGCCTCATCCACATACGATGTGGTCCCAGTGGGGAACGTGGTATCAATAGATGCAATGTCAAAAATGTCAAACCTGGCTTCCCTCCCACTAGATTTTTACCTATGTAAAAATGAGATGCAGATTCTGTTTGGGGCTATTTCTAGACTTTGTGTTGTCAAAAAGAAAGCTCATTTTCCACTATGTAAGCAGGGCCTCTCTCTTGCCCAAGTTTCTGTGTGTACTTATAAGTCTCCCTGGTGTGGTGCATTTTAAGAGCACTTATCAACAATTTTGTTGTTGTAGTTCACTTGTTTGGATTTTTCCACTCAGAAATTAGATGAAATTAGGCCCCTTCAGCTGTGGATGGGCCGTGGCTCCTGAGCACTTACAACTGCATAGGCTGCCCTTTGGATTTAACAACCACAGCTGGCTTTTGGCTGGGCAGTTGTGATACTTGGCATTTATGGGAAGCAAATGGCTAATCTCACCTGCATTCAGGTGGTCCCTGAGACACCATTTCGTAAGAGCAACTCGATAGTGTGAGTCAGAGCTCCAGGCACACACACCTTGTTCCTGCCCAGGGACTCCAGTCCCAAACCCATTCCCTCTGTCCTGCTCCAATGCAAACAGCAGACCTGTCTTCCCTCCCACTAGATTTTTACCTATGTAAAAATGAGATGCAGATTCTGTTTGGGGCTATTTCTAGACTTTGTGTTGCTAGACTGGTAGCTTTAACACTGTTCTCTAGGACTTTGTATCAAAGGATGGCAAGGCACTGTACTTACCCTTCATCGCACATACGAACCTTTCCAAACTCAAAGTTCAAATAGCCAAGACCTGATCTGACATTGAACTTAGCCCTGCCCTGAGCAGGGGATTGGACCAGGTGGCCTTCAAAGGTCTTTTGCAACCTGAATTAATCCATGGTTCCTCTTGGGAAGGACAGGAGTAATAATGCCTTATATACCAGTGAAAAACTAGCATAGGGATGAATGAAATGCCTTTTCCCACAGCATAAGCTGCATCAAAGGCAGCCTGAGTTCCAGCTCCCCAATCCTGAACACTCCTTCCCTCTTGTTCTGGTTTCAGCTGGGATAGAGTTAATTTTCATCCTAGTCAAAAACCTAGTCCAGCTGAAACCAAGACACCTCTAAATGCAACAATTACCTTTACAAAGATGAAGTTTATAAACCCTCCACTGAAAGTTATGTTCAGCTCAGACTGCACCATCCCACAGCTGCCAGATGTCTGTGTTGCATTGGGGTCGACAGTCGTGTACTCCGTCTGCTTCTGTGGAGAGAAGAGACATTGCAAGGCTGCTGCTGAAGAGGAGGGAAAAACTTAATAAGAAACACATGGAGATTTATAGCTGCCTTTTTTTTTCAGACAGGCTCTGTGTGGCTGAATGAACAGGGCAGCGGCAGTGGCAGTCTAATCGCTGGCTGCAGGCGTCATTCCCCGCTAGAAAACCAGCACTAGCCCTTGTCTAACACAGCACCAAGCTGTTCCAGTGTGTTAAGCTGGCAGAAGATAATCATTTTCTGCTCATTCAGTGAACTGATATGATTCAGAGCAGGGTCAGATGAACACCAGTGGTAATTTAAAAAAAGGGAGCAGTGGGAACTTGTGCCTGAAGGCAGAGGAAAGATCAAGACAGAGGTTAGATTGGCTTAGGCGTGTTGCTCCTTGTATCCTTGTATTGGCCTCCTCCTCATGTCCTGCACAGTTCATCCCTAGCATCAGCCAACCCACGTTGTAGCCTGAAAGGAGAGCTCTGGGGCCCTGAATACACAGTTTGGCTCCTTCGGTCTCATCTCATACACACCTTTTGTAATAAACATCTCACTGTGGTCTGGTGAGGTTGGGAACAATGCTTCCTGCCTGGCTTCGGACAGGACAAGGGATAAAAGATGTGTAGATGTGGTACTTAGGGACATGGTTTAGTGGTGAACTTGGCAGTGTTAGGTTTACAGTTAGACTCAATGATCTTAAGGGTCTTTTCCAACCTAAATGGTTCTATAATTCTATGAAAATTACTTTCACCAACGTTAGATACTTATCCCATGTTAGAAATATTCAGACTGAAGGCAAGAATATTTGGATTTCTAATGGGGATGGCTCAAGGCATATGAACTCCAGAGCCTGAGGATGTAACCCCACATACTGTATTAATGGAGGTTACAAAACCTTAATTCTGAGGGACATAAACACCATTTTGGGTTTTATGACATCTTGTGCTGAATCATTCACAGTGGATCACTGCTAGGAGAGGGTACCAGCTCCCCTGCTCTGACCCAGCCTGGCAGTTCCTGTGATCCTAAAATCTCCACGTGTCAGCATCAAGACAACCCACCTCTGAATCCAAGTCTGAGAGTTGACAATTTCTTGCTTTCATTGCAACTCGCAATGTCAAGGCCTTCACTGAAGTCAATTCAGATTTTAACTAGTCTCCCATTCTGGGAAACACAAATAACACTGAAGCCTGACCTGCCCTCCCAAGTATTGCTAGCACAGATAGATCGCTGAAATAAGAAAGCACCCATACGTCCCACTGACATCATCATACAAGCCAAAGTACAGCATCTCATCTGCTGTGGCATAGAAAAGGCCTTGGACTGGTAGCAAACCACTTATTTTTATCATACAAGCTAACTTGTGAAAATTGCTTTGAAAGAAGAAGAAAAAATTCCAGCTAATGAAGAAATAGTCGTTACAAAGCTCAGCCTTGTAGTGCTTCCACCTCACCGTCTGTGTATTTTGAGCCATCAGTTGCAAACCCATGACTGCTTTGATGCAGGTCCCGTTCCCACTGGAAATGGTGTATGTGCCAGTGGGGATGGGAGAAGGCCGCGGTGCAAGAGTGGGTCTCAATGTCATCGTAGTAGATGGGATGGTTGTTTGAGTCCCTGGACGAATGGTTGTTGTGTTGGTCATGGCTGTGGCTGTTGGACTTTTAGGCACCGTTGTTTGATTTCCTGACCCCTGTGGTGGGTTTACAGTTTGCATGGTGGTGGCTGCAGCTGTCATTTGTGTATTTGGTGTTGTATGCTTTATGGTTGTGTTTGTGGCTGCCGCTGTCATTTCTGTGCTCACATGTGTTCTGGCTTGCTTGGTTGAGGTGGCTGTTGGACTTTTAGGCACCGTTGTTTGATTTCCTGACCCTGTGGTGGGCTTTACAGTTTGCATGGTGGTGGCTGCAGCTGTCATTTGTGTATTTGGTGTTGTATGCTTTATGGTTGTGTTTGTGGCTGCCGCTGTCATTTCTGTGCTCACATGTGTTCTGGCTTGCTTGGTTGAGGACATAGGGTGCACAGTTGTGTTCTTCACTGCAGGCGTAACCGTTTCCATTGCCTGGGTTGTAGCCTGATCAGCCGCAGTTGTGTTGTCTGCTGATGTTGTGGATACCACCGTGGGAGATTTCTGGCCGGTCACTTGTATGGTGGTTGCTCCCGCCTGGGCTGTTGTGTGATGGCCTGGTGCTGTTGTTACCTGACGCTGGTCTGTTGTCTGCACAGTTGTTCTATGGCTTATGGGTGTTGTTTTAAGAGAGCCTGTGCTGTTAAAATGAACTGTGGTGCCTTGATGGGGTGAAGAATGATAAAGGGAAAGTGGCTGAGCAGAAGTAGCCGTATGGTGGAAGGATGTGGTTTCTGGAGACAGTTTGACCCGCAGGGCCACTTCAGCAAAGCAGGAGGAAAATGCTGCAAAGAAACAAATAAGTCAGTAGTCCAGAAACCTTTATGGTTAACATTTCTGTTGATACCCGCAACATAACTGCACTGATTTTGTTATCAAATGGGTGATACAATTTTATTCTTCATTTGGCTCCAGTCATGATAGGAGAGTGAAAGCAGACATGCTGTAGGACTATCCATAACTTTTCACCGCTCCCCCAGTCTTCACACCTCTGAATACACCCATTGCAGTGGAAGCACATTGGCTCCCAGCTCCCCACACGCTGCTTTTACGGCTGAAGAAGCCGGAGGATGCTGGAGGCATGAGCACACCTTGCACAATCCCCATGCAGCACAAGAATTCCCTTGCAGGCAGTAGTACAGCAAGATTTGCTAGAAGCAAATTATCAAGGTCTAAGGAAGATGAAGTGGGTGTAACAGGCGAAGGGGTGGTTGGTTACTTACCAACAAAGCATGGGGAAAGGGAACATTTTGTGTGTGTGAAGGAAGTGAGGCAGCGTAATGGTCTTACAGTGAATCACAACAGTCTGGGAAACCGGTCTGGGAGACAGGGAAATTCCAGATATTTATTTATGGTTTTGTTGTAGCCATGCCATCTTGAACCCTGAAGTTCTTCCTCCTGGGAGGTACCCAATGGGATGCTCCAAACTACGAAAGACCAGCCCTCTTAGCGATGGGCTTTCAGCAATGAGAAACAAATTTCAGGGTATAGCATCCAGGGGCTTTTTGGACCACATCTAAAAATAGTCACAGCACCAAAATTATGTTTCCATCTTATAACATTTACAGAAACATTTCCCTTACAGAACTGGAAAGAAAATATCTGGCTCCTAAATGTAAATAACGAAGTGAAGAAAAAGTGGGAAAAGTACGTTGTAGCATAGATGAAGGTCACAACTGTTCTGCGTGAGTCTTTGATTGTGAGTATGCAACAAGACTCTGTAAAGACAAGGTCAAGCTAAAAGAAATCATAAATCACTGAGATATATGAATTCCTTGATGGGCACGAAGCTTCAGGTGTAGTTAAATGCTTTACTGCCTAAATTAGCTGGAGGACAGAGATGAATTCTCCAGTTTGGAGACAGAAGGGACCCAGAAGTCCAAGACAGCTCATATTCCTAGCAGTACAGCTCCACAGAGGACACCGCAACACATTGTCTGAGAAGTTTATTGTATGCTGTTTTTTCCAAATATATTTCTCATGAATCGGTATCAAAGCTTTGTGGCAGGCAGGTTGCTGCGATTTGGATTTTAGGATCGATTAAGGCCAGAGGCACATTCAGAGTGGAAATGGCTGAAATCTCACAAGCTCATCTTCCTTTCATTTATTTATTTTCACTCATCATGAACAGAGAACTGCAACAGCAGCTGAATTCACAAAATCTTACCATTTTAGGATACATATAGACTACATCAGAATAATAAAACCTACTGGGTTTTGAATCAAATTCAAGATCGAAATGAAAGAAATGAGAACAGATGTATAGATCTGAACCCACACTTCAATTTTCCCTTAAAATGGCTATGCTAGAGAAGAGCAGAAGTGTAGATGTATACTCCATATTCCTAAAATTGCCTGGGTTTCACCTCTGTGCTGTACAGAATATACTTGACTGCCAGCGTAGCTGTTATCATCAAAGAAGGGCAACTTGATACAGTTGAAAAGCCACAAAAATGACAGGACAGATCCCTCTGATTGTGAATTTTATCAGAAGGAAACTAAAAATGCCATAATTAATATGATACTTCAGTTCATTTTCGCACTTTCCCCTAGACTTTACCACACCTGCTGGCAGAGCTGAAAAGCAGGTAACGTATCTCCTCTGCATGCCAGTGGAAAATCAGAGCAGTTGCCGTATACCAGCTATAGGTAGTTGCAACTAAGTGTATCAGCATGATAAAATCAAAAAAGAAGAAGTTGCAATTTTGACTCTTTTTTCCCCTATAAGATTGCAAAACAACCCGTATTTAAATTTACACAAGTCTTAAATAGTCAGTACTTCTTAGTTTTTAGTTAACAGATTGGTTTCGATTACTGACCAGGTAACACTTCTCTTACAGACATGGAGAGAAACATTATTTCACTAACATTTGGATGCCACCCATAGCTTTTAAATGAAACTTCATTTTCCCCAAAAGGTCATTTCAACCTAACTATTTCTCACTAGAGAAACGTTCAGCCTGACAGGGTCACTGAGGGGTAAAGTCAGAAATGGCTTTGGGGTGATGCATGGCTCATGCTCACCCGGTGACCTGCCAGACCGTTCCTCCAGCCTCCCACGGCTCTCCCCAGCATTTTGGACCCTCTGTCGGGGCTTGGCCATGCTGCTAAACCTGTTGGTTTGGGTCACCTTCTCAAAAGGCATTTGGCCACGTGAGCTCCCAGGGATGGGTAAGGATTGCTCTCCGAATGGTCTTGGCTCTTCTTGAGTGGTTGTTGGAGGTAGTTCGGTAGCTCTGCTGTGCAAAGGGGCAGGAGGGCCCATGGGATGCCTGACCTACCCTCCAACTAAGGCCTGGGAGGCTTCACCACATCTCCTTCGGCGCTGCAGCGTTGCCCCTCTTGGAACCTGGCACAACTTGGCAAAGGAGCCACTTGCACGACTCCCCCCACCGCAGCCCTTTTCACGGCTCTGCCGGCAAAAGGGGCCACAGAGCAACAACGAATTGCAGCTCTGCCTCCCCCTGTTAGTCTCTGTTTCTTTTTTCTGTGAGGCTATCTCAAAACTTCACACGACCAATATTTTGCTCAAGGGATGTGTGCTCCCTGTGGTGCATCCTCCTGGAGCAAGCAGCTGCAATCCCTCATCTCACCTCGGCTTCAAAGTTGTGCGTTACAAGTGCCAAGGGTTGCATTTCTGCCCAGCAAGCCTCCATGCATGCAATGCATCAGAACAAAATTCTCAGAAAAGGATCAGGGCAGCTCTCAGAAATTCGCTGTCCCCAATCTGGGCCTGGAGACCCTGTTTTCATGCTTTGGTGACCAGGGAGGGTCAGTCAACGCCAGCAAGGGAACGTCACTGCTGTGCTCCCAGGTGTTACAGTGGGAAGCGGAGCGCTCAGTGCAGTGATCTGGCTGTGACATTTCTCAGCCTGCCATCCTGTAATGGGGTGGGTGAAAACAACTCTTGCTGGGGATTTTTTCTCCTTCTTGTCTAACCACACACTCATGCTGCTTGGCAGCCCAGCAGGTTTGTTCTGCTTTATGCTGCCCAGAAGAAATGCTCGTGTTTAGCTGACTGATTTTGTGTGGACACAAAAACCTGACCCAGCTCCTACAATCACTGAAAACACTCTCGCCGGCTCCGGCTGCTTTGGTTTGAGTCCTTGAGGAACTGGAAAAGCACCAAGATTTGTCATAGTTTCCCTCCAACACAGGAGCAGTTTCTCAAACCTCCAACCCATCAGACTTTATCCCTTAAACTTTAACTATGTTTAATTCATTATTCTGTGCAACTATGCACAGAAAGACTTGACTTTGTGGCACTAATAAAACATGACAACAAATTACTAAAGGAACAATCAAAAATGGATAAGGAGCTGAGGAAACAAGTTCTTCCTGGTCAAAAAGATCCTTGCTGACCACCAAGTTATTAGTGTTATTTCTCTCAGTCTGATCTTGCTTTCCTTTTGTGTATACATTTTGGGGCTACTTCAGCAGACTCTGGATATGAAGCGGGTGCGGGAAAGCAGAGCAGATATGGCAGGAGCCGCTTTTGGCCAAGTCCCTGGGCTGTTTCCCTGCTCACTGCGCTGCCGCAGTAGAGCTGGGAGGGAGATGGGGGTTGTTACCTGTGTGATCCCTGTATGCCGATGGCAAAACACACTGCAGAAATCCAGCGCCCCACTAGCAAGCTCAAACCTTTAGCCATTACACAGATTAAATCGTGCTCTGTCCTTCTTCACCTGGCAGATTTTGTACCGCTGCGAGCGTTGAGGGACGACTTAACATGCTGGGACATGTATTTGACCAGGCTAGCTCCCCAGATTTTCACAGAGCAGCATTAAGGATTGAACAGTGACTTCGATCTGGTTTGTCGTTGAGCTAAGCCCCAGCCTGCCTCCGCCTTCCCCAAGCCCCCCGCCTCACTCTTGCTTTCCTGATCATGCTCTGCATCTCGCAATGCAGATAAATTAATGACTCGAGCAACGCTTCCTTAGTTTTTCTTCTGCTTGTCTCACTCAAGACCCTCAGTCAGTTCTGCTGGCCTGGGAATTATTTTTAATTAAGAAAAGCAAGCCCCAAAAAGCCTGCTTCTAATACTATTTTGAGCTGACTTCATCACACAGTCAGAGCTTATGTCACCACAGAGTGCAAGGGAAAATACACAGGAAAACATCAGACTAAGTCTATACGTTCTGCAATTAAATGTAGTTATAGTTATTTCTTAGCAGTGGGACTTTATTAAAAGCACCCTTAGTGCTAGCAACAAAACTATTCAAGTTCTCAGTCTGTTAGGTGCTGTCCTGACTGCAAGGAAACAAAACCAGCATAGTCTATCACATTTTTCTGATAGAAATGATGGAGGATGCTACTCACCACAGGCGAAGGTTAGCAAGACGAACTGCCATGCGCTCCTTCCCATGGCCAGCACAGCTGCAGGTTTGACAGATGCTGCTTCTTACCGTGGAGCGGGTGGAAAGGAAATCAAGGTTTCCTGGGGACTGAGAAGTTTCACTTGATGCAGGGAGTGCTCAGTCACATGGCTGGAAAGGAGGTGGAGAGAGAGGGGGGCAGACCAACGCTTCTCGTCTGTAAACTACCACAGAAGGAAATAAATGATGATTAGGAAAGAAAATGAAAACAGAAAGGACTGCAGGCTTAACTGGGGGGAAGACAGGCTCTCACTCTGCAGCTGAGACCTGGGGCTCTGCAAGGCCACCTAAAGCTTCATGCTCCTCTCTCCTGTTTTGATAACTCAGTGCAGACCATAGCTATACTCCGGTGGAGACTTAAGACCTGTAAATCACTACTTTCCCATGTGTTCTTTAAAAAAGTACTTTCTTCAGGGCCAAACTCTTATGTTAAGGCACAGAAGAGAGAGGTGTAATCTTGAGCCATCTCTGCAGAGCGCCTGCTAAAAGCGAGATAGGGCTGAGCAAAGCCCCAAACGGGCTCTGGTCCCAGTTGGGGACTGTCGGCAGCCTTTGCTGGCTGGTTCAGTCCTGCTCCAAGGACTGAGCTTGTTGAAGGTGGATCGGCTGGGGTGGCTCACCATTAGCGTTGTGTCCAAACACAACCCTCAGCAAATAACAATGACCCAGCTCTGTCCCGTGAAGTGCCTCCTCCAAGCCACGCCAAGCTGGGACAGGAGCTGCACAGGCAGGTCCTGGCATGCGTAGCCACGCACCAGAGATCTGCAACAGGAGAGCGTTACGCCTGCTCATGTGTGTGGCTGGATTTCCAGCCCTGGGACTTTGCCATGGGGCCTGCTTGGTGTGGGGGGAGCAAAGCAAGCCCCACACCTGGGATCTGGTGTGGTCCTCATTATTGTTTTTCTCATACCAATATTGAAGTGCAGTAATATGATAAGTAACATGAAAACTCAAGTGAAGTGAAGTTTGCCCCCGGAAATCTGGATACTGGCTGAAATTAGTTCCAATTTATTCTGCTCTCTATATTTACATTGTGTTTCTACATTCTCATTTTTACCTCCTTGCCTTTCTACATGATCCACAACATGCATTTGGGTCAACTAGCGCTCCCTAATAAACCACTGGTAGCCAAAGGAAAGCAGATATCTTGGGGGTGACTATAATAAAATTATCCTACAACTTCCTTGCCTTATGGCTGCAGCATTAGCATACGCAACTCTGAACTGTCTGTGTGAACCTTTGCGCTCTCCTACGAGTCCAAGGGATTCAGGAACATGCCTAAGGGGGATGGGTAAAGGAAAAAACCCACTTTGTGCCTTTTGTGACACGTGTGTTAGACAAATAAAGTTATATTGGACAGATGTGTGGATTTTTTTCAGCTGTGCTGATGTGCCTTTACTGATACTCATTTATTTTGAATAGAAAGAAAGCTCATTTGACTTGTTACTTCATATAGAGACATCAACCACAATGTTTTGTACTAGTTATAATTTTTATAAATTTCAAACAAAGTGTGGTTCTACACAGGTCAGAATGGCCTAATTACAGAAAGTTCATTTGCACACTTTTTTCTTGTAATAAATTCATACATTCTGTCTTGACTGGAAAAAAAGGACAGGTAATTCTGTGCTCTTTCCCTGTCTGATTATCTCTCATCAGTCACGATATACAAATACATCATTATCAACACCATGGAAAATATGTAAGAAAAACAAACTGTACCAATTCTCAGCTGGGGAGAGGAAGTCTTAGCAGCTATTTCAGCTCCAGCTGCAAGAAGAAATACACAATTTCTTGTGTATTTGGCTCTTTTTTCTTATTATTTTTATATATTTCTAATCTCATATATATATTTGAAGTCAGGCTTTGAGTGTTTTTGGAAAGGAAGCGCATGGCCTTTCTCATACCCAATCCTGTTTGAAATCTCAGAGTCTAAGAAAATTATGGATAATAAATGGCTTTTCATCACATACACAACCAGAATATAAGACACGCACAGCTTTGTTGTCGCTGGCAAGAAAAGCCAGTGTTCAGATGTGGTTTGGCCGCAGCCGTTTACGATCCAGACAATGACCATTGGTCTGATTCTCCACCCACTGGGGTTAGACGTGAGAGAAGGAGAGGATCAGGCCTGGTTTACTAGCAAAAGCAAGACTTGCATACCATGTCAACTGCCTGTCTATCTGTTTGTCATTACCGCCAGTGAGGAAGGAGTCTGTTGCCCAACCACACCCAGCTGAGCAGAGGGCAGAGTTTTGAGGATGTGAAGTTTCTGCAAGTTTCACAGAAGCTGACAGCAGGGCAGAGGGGTGAGATCTAAGTCAAAACCTCAGCCTGGAGGGCAGGTCTCGCTAGTCCGGACCCAGCGGGAACAGCCAGGCAGCTGGCACGGACTCGCTGGTCAAGCAGCGAGGGCACAATGCTCAACCACGAGTGCTGCTACAGCATAGATTTACCTTGGACCTTGTCTCTTCTACAACTGAAACTTAGTGGCAACCATTACTTTTAAATTACTTTCTGGTCACTATATCATCTCCAAACAACACTGAAATGAAATCCATATTTGGAAACTATGATTTTTGGGCCCATCTACCTGAAAATGATGGTGTCAAAGACCTACATACAGAATAAGTATACCTTAATGTACTCATTAGTCTTGCTGGACTTTACCAAATCTTATTCTAGACTGTACATGGAGAGTCATTCCCTTAATTATCACCTTGCTTGACAGAAATACACTGATTAAAAGACTATCCTGTCTACTATTAAAAAAAAAAAATCAAACCCCGTTTTGTCTCCTCAGCAAAGCCAGAAGGTTACTTCTTGTTGGCTGCTGTCAGACTTGTCAGCTGCCTGATCTGTCATTGAACTTCATTCTTTAAAAAAGCAAACCCAGCAGCGTGGCACTGTCTCACTTCCATTGGCACCAGAGGCATCAACCAGGCAAAGGGCCCCGGTTACTCCCCAGCAGCAGCTGCAATGGTGGCGGTATGGTCTGCGTTTGGAACGTGGAGACAGAAACAGGCAGCTGCCTTTGGCTCGGCAGCACTGCAGGAAGGTTAAAGACACAACTAATGGTTGTGGGGTCCCTGCTCAGGTTCAGTAGTGTCCGAGGATAGCTGTGATACAGCCAGCTCCCAAAGACCGCTGAGACCAGAGTGCTGTGCCACTGCTGCACGCAGCCACAAGGCAGTGAGTTATTTGCCATCCTCAGGGCATTCATGGTGCAGGAGTGACTCAAACTTTGGTCCAACAGGATAAAACATGAGATTTGGAAAAAAAAAAAATTGTTTTCAAAAGCACAGTAGGGAGGAGAATTGTTATAATCCAGCCTATACCTTTGCAGTTGTCATGACGAGATGGTGAGCTGGGAGAAAGGAGACACTTCTGCAGCAATCCTCTTCCCTGCTCCAGCTCTAGACTGCCCCACAGGATGCCACCACTGGCACTCATGGAGGGCACAGTGGGACATATGGGGCTGAATGCTTTGCTCTCCCCTGGAGGGTCCCCGATTTTTGCATACATGCTAAAATTTAGCATCAGAATTTGACATGTGGGAAATCCAATAGCTCCCATTTTACAGGAAGCTATCGAGGCACCAGGGGATATAGGACTAGCACACTGTCACCCTGCACACAGCAGAGGTAGGAAATGGACTGGCAATACCTGATTTTCCATCTTCAGTTCAGAGTCTTCCCACTGCCATTTCACCGTTAGAATGAGATTCCTCCAGAGAAACTCCAAAGTGCAGGTTTGCGTCTTTCCACCTGTCAGCAATGTCACAAATCCTAGCTTTGGCAGTTTCATATACCCAGGGTAACCCTTCCCTATCTCTCTCTCTCTCTCTCACACACACACACTCACAAGCTTACTATATTTATTAATGTGCAATCAAAGCTCCCTACCCCTTTCCTCTCCTATGCTTAGGGCAGGGGTAGACAGAAGCACTGTTATCAGGCTGTGCAAAAATTACTGAAAGTAATACAGAAACCAAAATGAACTCATTTTAGGGAGAGGATAAAATAATTGCACTACAAGAAAACATTACTGCATATTTCTTTGGGGGACTGAAAGGAATCAGTTCTTCCCTCAAGATGCTCATAACTACAGTAGGCAACAGGATTCAGGTTCCTGAGAGCCTATGTGTCATTTTTAAGGTAAATGACCAGCACAAACCAGACAAGCTCTTATCTCCGTAGGACAAAATTAGCTTCCAAAAAGGTACAGAAGGTCCTCTAGTTATGAATGGAAAACACCAGAAATCACAGAGTTTAGATACTGAGGGTTAGAAGAACCATGGGAATTAACCACCACAGTGCAACTCACAATTAACAAATAAGCCGTCACAGGCAAACAAAATCTGAATAAGCCTCTACCCACTCCAAGGGTTTTTCTTGAATGGGACTATCTACCTGCTTCACAGCTATCCTGACTCACACGCTAAGATATTTGCAATGCCAGCTGCCACTGGGACACAAGGAAAAACATTCTGGTCCCTACAAAGACGATAGCAGAAATGATACAGACTCCTACTATTTTGCTCGGAGGCTCAATTGCTAAAGAGCAGGTTTTGGTTTTGCTTCATCTCCATTTTTAGTGCTTTTGTCCCCTTTGTTATTTACATAGAGCACCACTAGTCTCAGGGTTAAACAAAAAATCCCTAATAGTGAAAGCCAATCACTCACTCTTGAGCTTCTAGGGTCATTTTTACCAGGCTGATCTTTGCCTGTTTGCAACCCTTAGTCAATACTTATCTTTACTAAAGTATTAGCAGCTTTTGTGGGACCTAAGACCCGATTACCATCAAAATGCCTTCATGCCTTAACAGCTGCTCTGAATGAGCTAATGGCTTGTATAGGAATAATAACATCTGTAATCACTTTATATTATACATTACATCCTGATGTGGCAGAGATTTGGTACAGTCCTTTAATCAAATGTCCTGGAAAGAAGTATTTAACAACAACACTTTATCCACTCGTTGGAGCATCTAATGCTCACTGCTTATTTGCAATGCTTAAGTATATTCCAAATGGGGGATGAAATGTATCTACTCCATAGCCCAGCACACAAAGGAAGCATGCAGTCTACTCAAACATATGACATAAATGGCATTCAATTGAATTCTCGGCACCAAATGCAAAGGATTGTGATCCAGCAACCACAGACTGCAGAGGGGGCAGAGGAATGACTTATATTGTAAAAAGAGTTCAAAATGTTCTTTGTCACAGTAGCTGTCACACGTCTTTGCTTCCCTGCTAAGCCCTGCACCTCCACCGCATAGCCAGGAGTTGCCATCTGCATCATCCCAACATAATGCTGTATGCAGCAGGTCATTCACTGTGCCGTTGCAAAAGTAGTCACGTCATTGCTGCACGAAGCCTCTCTGATGGTCTAAGTCAGAAGTTTCCTTTCCACAGCCACCCTAAAATGGGATGTTTTTGGTGTTGACCATCAGCAAAAAGGGCACATTTGTGATGTATCAGCTGGAATTAAGGAGGACGGGGAAGGCACAGCCAGAGGCAAGCAAATGGAAAAACCTCCAGGCGACCCCATGGTAGAGCAAGAACTCGTAACCATGCATGTGTCCCTCTGCAGTAACTCGGTGTCAAGCAAAGTTGCCAAAAGGTGCGTGCATAGTAACTCTCCAGCTCTGCTGTCGACCTAATTTAGGCCACATCTTCTGAAACAGTGTGATAATCAATGCGAGAAGCATTTTTCTCCTCTAATACTGAAGGTGGGTTTCGATGCTTTCTGGATGTTTAATGCTCCTTTCAAGTCTGTTTTTCCCAGCTTGCCAGGTGGACAGCACAGTTCTCATCTCTTCATGCTGATAAAGTTTTAGTGAATTATGAACCTCAGAGCTTGTGAGAAAGGCAACTTTGATGCAGTGTCCACCCAAAATAAACAGAGATGGATGGGGTCCTGAGGAAGGCTGGTCCTGCTGTTCAGCTGCCAGCCCTCTGTTCTGCTGGGAAGCTTTTGGCCACCTCACTCTCCTTGGTGTCTGACTCTACTGAGGCCGTACTGCAGGAATCGTTGTACATGTCTGAAAAGGAGGACATGGGCATTGTCACTACAATACATCTAAAGGATTTCCCATCTACAGTCTTGAGGTTCATTGTTAAAAGCCTGAAATAAAATAGAAAATAAATAATCACAATTCTACTGCTCTCCTAATTCCTTCACTAAAGGCAAGGGAGGCTCTTTTGGCATGTAACTAACTGTAATGTGTGTGGCTTTATTTTTCTTTTGAAGCATTAGACATGCCAAAGAAATGAGAGCCGTAGTTAGGCACTGAGGGTGAAGACAGAACTGACCTGCTGTGGAGGTGAACGAGCAGTAATTACAAAACTCCCTTTAAACCACAGCAAAGAATCCTGGTTAACTTTCAAAAAGGTTCTTCTCCACTTTAACAAACTGACAAAAAAAAAAAAATCAGAAGAAACTGGTAACTCAGAATAAAATGCTGGTAGCTCTCTATTGCAGGTCCCCAGGGAATGGCTGTGCCAGATTTTGCTTTCTTCTGTTACCAGAAGAAAATCAGGACACATTTTGGTAAATTATATTTAAGGATGGGCAAAAATTAATCTAAAATTGTAAACCTTTGATCTGCAGAGTTGCTGAGATTCAGCTTTTCCAGTGCAACCTGTTTGGGTGTTAGGTCAGAACCAAAGCTGAAGAAAGCATGACTAATGCTGATTTGGCTGAAATCTCACCAGAGCAGCCCTTCGTCCAGTCTTTGGAGCCAGCAGTGAAATATGATGAAAGCAATAATGTTTCATGAAATTTTAATGTTTTCAAACCTAGACCAGAACCACAGCCCTGATGCTGATCTAAATCCAAACACTACCCGTGTCAGGATGAAAGCTATCCTGCAGTTACGACACACGCTGCCATATGACACACTTGGGCTAGCTGTAAAGTAGCCAGCCTGGGTACTGGTAGCCACAGGAGTTTGGTGTGAGATTCAAGTTCTGCCCAGGAAGGGGAAAACAATTAAACCGTGCCAAGGTAAGCTGCTGTGCCTAACTAGCTCTGACACCCAGGGCACCAAATTTCGGGCTAGCTCAGCTGCGTCACCAGAGACTGCAGCACAGGCATACACTCAGGCCGAGTACTTTAATACAGAAAGTGCACTGTTTTTCACATCCTTTCTTATCACATCCTTTTTCAGTATGAAAAAAAAAAAAAATGACAGTAACACATTTTCTCTATTACCTGCATTGCTGTTCTTAATTATGTTGTTACTGTCCCCCTCTGCTGGCTGCAATATACTGGAAGGAACCCAGTCGCTTTTCTCGGAGACCAGTTTCTTCACTAACCTGAAATTCAGAGAACAGGCAGTGAATTTCCCTACATTCCCTTTCCCTGGGTTGTGTTTCTTAGAGGTGCATGTTGGGCAGCTATTTCCTAAACTAAGGAAGAAGGCAGAGGACCCAGGGCAGTCCTACGCAGGACCTCCCACGTAGCCGGTGACTACGTTTCAGCAGTCTCAGATGGTGACCCAGTATCCCAGATCAAGCTCACTTGCAAGCAGACTGTGTGACAAGGAAGCAGTGGCCTTGACCTGCGTTTGAGACCCTGGGCCAAATTCAGAGCTGAAGAAGATGAATCTTTCATATTGCCCATCCCCCTTGCTGTAAATACCATCCAGGGCGGATGGGTTTAGTTCACTTCCCACCTGCTTCACCCTATGGGACTTGCTCCCGTCTCAGCTGCATGACAGTTCTGAGTGAAGGGTCTGACTGCACAGGCAATTCAAGGAGATCAGATCTTCTCCCTCCAAATTACCCATGGAAGGAGAATTCACATACCCGGCCAGGTCTGTTCCTAACACTTACTTGTCAGCAAGAGAGAATAAATACACCGAAACGTAAGTGAGCTCAAGGGGGCCAGATTCATTCCACTTTGTCAATCACGTCTTATATCTAAGCCTTTGGGGCTAAAAATGCTCTCTGGTTCACTGCTGCAGCTCAGTGGAAGGCACGGGGATTTTATTGATGTATCCTATGGGAGGGTGCTGCCTTTGACAGTTGTCCTTCTGGCTAGAAGGTGTCAAAAGCCCAAATATTCCCCTCCCTTTCCTTTATGCAAACTTCTGTTCTCTTAAGCCTCATGTCACAAGCATTTAGGATGAAAGCCAACCAGGTGGAATTAACCAAAGCTGCTTGGTGTTCATGCCTCCCACTGCCTCTTTCACATTGTGGTCAATGGGGTGAGTGGATTTGGATTGATTTTGAAGAGGCTTTGACATTCTTCTGAATATTTTCCATCTTTTCCAGGAGGTTATGGCTGTTCAACCTGTCAAATTCTGCCTCTCTGCTGTACTTACCATTGACCGTTCTCTCCTTCCTGCACAAACTGCACTAAATCTCCATCCTCGAGTGTAAGAGAATCCGGGAAACAGCTGTCAAAACTGCCTTCCACCCGAAAAAGATTGGTCCCCTAAAATGAATGAGACAATGCACCAGAAATACAGTCACTATGGATGAAAGAACACTGTGCAAGAGAGAGTGAGTTTAGTTAATACTGAATTAGGCATTTCAAGCTGGCAGAGATTTCTTCTGCAGGGAATTGTGTCACTTTTTATTCCTTTTATCATGCCCAGGTTAAATATTATTCAAACTTAGGACAGAACTGTGCTGTGCATTCAGGCTTTAGAATTAACCGGCCAGCCATTATTCTGATACAGAAATTGGGTTTGTGACACCAGGTTAAGTTATCTGGAAAAGACTAAAATTACTTTTTTAAAGGCTCAGAGTTTTCCCTCACTTTTGTAACAGGTAAAGCTACAGCTTACAAGTAAGGGTGACTTTTTATGGTCCTGATCCTGATCAACAAAATAGTCTTGGAATAATCTCCCAACACCCCAGATCAAATTCCCATCTTCTGTATTCCCACACATCCATGAATTTAAGGCTGGTATGAGCCCAAACTTTGCAGGTTAAATAGCGATTAGAGGAGAGGAGGTTGCACTGGGAAAGGGCAGCGTAATTTGAAAAAGGAATTACATTGTTAGGGTTGGTCTCTTCCTCCAAGTCAGAAGAGTTGGAGAGTTCATCTGTACTGGAGGGGATGGCTTCGAAATCTTCAAATGTGTCTAGAGATGGCATTTGCCTGCTGGGCCAACCTTTTCAAAGGACATAAAACAAAAAAAGTTAGCTAACAGTCATTAGCCTCTTTCAGGCTCAGTCTTTTAAAAATAAATGTCACAGGTTCACTTCCCACTATTCCACTTACTGAATTGCTTGTACCATTTTACAGCTTGTTCCCTGATTTTGCCATAAAAATTACGTTGCAGCCATTATTCTGTCTCTAAAAACCTGTACCACTTGCTGTCATTTGTGGGAGGGCAGGTTGTGTGGCCACAGTGCATGCCCACCAATACCTTGAGTGTTTAGCATTGCTAAACCTCTTCAGTTCAGGAGGTACAAAAAGCAAGGACCAGGAATATTTCTGCGGAGCGAGTGCTGTAGCAAAAGATAACTTTTGCTGACTTTCAGATTTTCAGAATTTTGCAGACTTTTCTGATTTTCAGAAAGCCATGCTCATTCAGTTTCCAGCTTACCTCCACATGTTTATCTATAAATTGAAGTCCAAAGCCATTGAATTTTGGTTGACTTCTTATCTCCATCTCACCCCAAGGTGATATTACCACCTGAGCAACTTACAAGACTATACCCTGGAGCAGGCTGGAAGTGCAGGGAAGGGACAGAGTAAACAAGAAGGCACAAAGACAACCAGACCTTGGTGATAGGTAGAGAAGATCTCATTAATATTTCTGCTGTTAACAGTCTTATTGCATGATTTGCACCCAAAACCACCCCAGCCCAGTGGAAGTGACTTAATGAGAGATTTCCAGCCCAAGCACAGCAGCCAGTCTCTGTACCTACAGAGGCATGCCCAGAGGATGTGTCCTGAGGGAAATTCAGGCTGAGCCTTAGAAGACCTGCCTGCCTGAGGCTCCCATGATGGAAGAGTAACTCAGCCTCTTTGTACAGATGGCAATCATGATCCACACTTTCCTTCACACTTGATGCCTGTCCCTTTTCTGACAGGGATGACTACAGTCAAGCTAGGAGGAAACAGACCTTGCACGGAGACAGATGCTCATGCAGTGGGATTATACATAACCCAGCACCCACAACCCACAGCAAAACCTGGCCTGAGACAATACAAAACCCAAGCCAGGCAGTTCAGGCAGTAAACAGAAAAGCGATCTGATCTGAGAGAAATAGGTTTATTAATCGATTTATTTAGTCTGTCCCCATGCACGTCCTCCCTGCTACAGGCACTGGTTGGTGCAACATGTGGTCATGCAGCTCTGCAGCACCTTCTCCTCCCTCCCGTTACATAGGGGCTGTAGCTGCCCCGACCACTGCAATTCAGTCACAAGAGAGACAATGACCTCCTTCCACCAGGGCAGCATCCCCAGTTATAACCCTACAGGTATGGTTAGGTCATCCTACTTTTCAAGGTGTAAACTACCCTCTGAAGTGGCATTCATGTGCTGGGTTGTGAGTGTCCCTGCCAAGGTCTATACCAATGGAGTTTTGAGACCGAAGAGACAATTTCAATTACAGACCATGCAGCATATAGAACTGGACCCCATATTCTGTATCAGTTGAATCACACCAGCAAAATACTAGCAACTCTCTAAATGTACAAGAATACATTGATGCTAATTGGCTTTAAACTGCTATAGCAATTTTAGTTCAAGTTCACAGGCTGGGCTACAAACACCAGAAGAAAAAGATATCCCTCTTCCCACTTAGACAAAGCTTCAGTGACCTTTTGTCACTGTCGTTTGTGGAAAGCATCCAAGGCAGAAACCTGAACAGCAAGGATTCCTTACAAATACATGCATCAGCCCTCCTCTTCCATACAAATTGCTATTCTAATTTCAGAGACTAAGAAATAGCCTAAGTTTTATGTGCTTAATTCAAGCTATAAATTAACACAGATCAAATTCTGAGCTCTCTGACATCAATTAAAAGAATTGTTTCCAGCTGTGCCTGACCCACAGAAAACCAGAATCTGGGACATTGTTTCTATACCTGCTAGTGATCCAAGCTTGTTCTTTTATTGCTTTCACGGCAAATAACGTTCATTAAAAGAGAAAAATCTCTTTAAGTTAAAGAGAGTAAATATTATCATAAATTTATATTACACTCTCAAATTGAGATGATAAATGTTTTAATTTTGTTTACCTGTCTGTGAAGCAGATCTAGGTACAGGTCTCGTGGTGGAACTGGTATTACATTTAGTCTGGGCCAATATGGTGTTCTCAAAAGCATCTGTGACAGGAAGTACAATTTTGTGTCTTCAAAGTGAAACAGCGACCAGACAACCAGTACGAAGTGAATTCCTGTATCACCTCTGTAACTGGTAGTCTCTTTAACAAACAGGTGGACTGGGGTCCAACAGTTATAAAAAAGGAGACACATGACCAGCACAAATGAGTGAAAAGACAGCAGCATTCCACAGAAAAACTGTAAGTCTGAGAAGGACAGAGAACAGCCAAATGAATCAAACAGAAATATTGATGTTAATTAAGGAAAATGATTGCTGGGTGAACAGTGCAGTGTTCTATTTCACTACAGCTTCCTTACACATTTTTAACATATTTTCCTTGCAGCGTTTCAAATCATTCTGTAGGTGAGGGTATATGATTTTGATGCCCATCCATACAGCAATGAAAGGGGACCAGGGAGGGTCTTCTTCTCCGCCAGAAATGAATGATCTCACTCTTGATGAATGCAATGCAATTTTGTGGGGGATGTTTTCATCTAAGTAAATCAAATCCTTTGTGTTAACTCTGTCGGAGCTCTGGCAATAGCAGCAGTATCTTCTGGTAAAGGAATGACAATGATGTTCATTGTTTCCTACTTAAAGAAACTCAGTCTGGTGAGGAATGTTGTGCAGTAGGACCATGTTTTTAACTAGTGAGGATCAACTCAGCTCTATCCTATGGATAGTACTTGCACCTTGAAATACCCCCTGCCTCTGCAGCCACATCGTTTGCTGAGCTCAGAAGTATCTGTCATTGAGGAAAGTGAGGTAGAAACACCACAGTTTGGAAAACTGATGCTGGGTACCAGGATGATTCCAAACTTAGTGCCAGGGGTCACTGGCAAGAGGAAATATTCTGCAAACAGCAAAACCACTATTTCCTCTGCTGCCTCTGAACTGTTTCTTCCAACCTCTGTGTTCCAGTGTGCTCTTCTACTGGAAGCCACACAGGAGAGAGCTCCGATATGTCACCAATTCCATCACTGACCTGGCCACTTGCCCTTTCTACCAAGGTTTTCTACAGAGCAACACAATCCTAACAAAAGATTCCTCAGCTTACATCTCTCTCCTCCCTGTCCTGCAACAAGGGTACCCAACTGCTTGTGCCCCACAAGGCAACAGGCTCTGGCAAATCCTCTTGTAAAGGGAAAAGCTGACAACGGAAGCTGGTGATCTTCCAGTGGCTGGGGAATAACTTCCCAGTTTAACTCTTTGGTATTGTTTATTAAACAGTAATTGATGAATCTGCTGCAACAAATAGGTGGAAATTCTGCTTGGCTGAAATGAAACACTGCACCTTAAATGGATATTAATGCACAGCCTAGCCTCTTCTGTAGTCTTCATGCACATGGCTCCTGCTCCTCTTATTAGGTACAGACACTAACAAGGGAAGAGGGATGCAAGCGGCCAGACTGCAGGTGAGGGTGAAAAGTAGCCCCTTGGCTCCCTGCTGCTGCACTCTACCGAGTGAGGTAGAAGCCAGGCAGAAAATCCAGATTCAGATCACAGTCTAGAGTATTACTTCCCAAAACTGGTAGAGAATTGGGGTTTTAATTTAGGCCCACCCCTAGGTGAAAGTTGGTAAATATAACATGAGCGCAGGGGACAGGCAAGGGGGTGACAAGCTGTGTTTATCAGAGTTAAACAGATAAACTGACACCAAACCCCTAATGGACTCCAGTGTCGTCTGCCAGCAGTGATGAGATGTGAATTCAGTTAATAATATCAAAAGATTGCCAAACAGATTTTCATGCAGGATGGAAATACTCATACCTTCAAACCCCAGGGGAGTTGGGTCACTCTTTATTTCATGTCTCTTGACTTTAACTGCAGGAACAAGGGGACCTGTGTGAAGTTTGCAGAGTCACAAGGCTGTAAATATTGTTAAAGGAGAAACTTGCTTTCCCATTACCTGGAAACACTACCTGCCTAATACTTTCCATTTCACCCAGAAAAATGACCAACCCCTAAATTATAAGTGGTGAAGATAAACACTTCTGTGATGTGGATAGGAAACAGGTGCCTTTTTGCAAAAGACCTTAAGACATAGTAAATGTATCTGCTTCCAATCAGGTTTCACGGATGGTTTCTCTCATGCTTGTGCAGGAGATGGCACTAATGCAGGTAGACTCACAATCTCAGCTTTCTACCCATAAGGCTGGCAGGGAAGAGCCCACAAAAGCCAACACTTCTGCCCCACAGAAGTGGAGGGCATCCGTCACAGGTCCGTGTACAGTGCTTCTCCTGTGTCCTGACTCCACATGTGGAGGACCGGTAACGTGGCAGAGCTGAACTGTTAGCAGTGAGGATCAGTACACAGCAGTATGTAGTAGCCTTGAATGAGATGATCCAAACACCCTGGCTAGATCTGCATTTGGCTAATGCTGAGACAAGACTCAGGCTTCAGTTCTTTTGTCATCTGAAATATTTTCTTAAAACAGATGCTGTAAATGCAACACTTAATTGAAAAGCACTGATTTTGTTTTCTAGCTTTTAAAATCATTACAAAAGTAGTTTTCTCAGCATTTCAAAACATTGCCAATGGTCTTGTGGTGGACAGGATCCTAGGATAGGATTTTTTTATATGAAACTGTAACAAATTTTGAATTTCATTGTAATTCACACATGTTCTTTTCAATAAACCACACTAAAGAGCAACCCTTGGTTGCCCATTCTCCTTCTATACATGTGCTTCTTTCTGTTCCCCAGCTTAGGAAATCGGCATTAGGAAACAATTCAGTCTTCCCATAACCTAGTAACTGATCATGTATTTCTGAAGCTGTTGCCAAGGACAGAAAGGTATAAGAACCTCTTCTCCTGTGCTATGCCCATCATTCCCATGTAGTGATGTTGTAGTGTTATGGTCTAAAGAGGTTGGCAAAGAAACATTGTAGGTAGGGGTAATATCACATCCTTCCTCTGCCAATAAACCCCACCACACTCCCATTTCATGACACCCTGGAAGTAGGTTGTTTCAGATACGTGTTGCTTCATTGCACAGTCAAGGATACGGTTCATATCCTTCACAACTATTTAGAACGCACTACATCAAGTACTGTGCAACCTTCTTCCTGACAAATATATAGCAAAGGTTTTTATACAAATTAATTCAGCCATTTTTCTTTCTATTTTGGTTTGTGAATTGCCCCGCAAATCTTAAACTTGCAAATCAGTTCCTCCACTTCATTCCAGGAACTGCCAAAAGACAATATATTCAGAATTCGAGGTAAGACCATATGTTCTGTTTTCAAAAGTAACTCTAACGTGTAGGCATAGGTGCCTACAATCCTACTGATTTTCAACACAACCAGCTTGCCCAAACGCATGGGTTGCTTTTGAGTTTAAGTGTAGGCACTAGTTGCTTTTGAGTTTAAGTGTAGGCACTAGTGCAATAACTTAAAGTAAATTTTGTAAAAGTGCCTTTTCTCAAAATAATTACAGCTCAAAAATAAAACTTTCATAAGTTCCCACACAAACTGCATAGAGTTCAGTGCATTCTGGGCACCTAGCTCCCTTACACATGTCTGAAAATTTCCTTGCAATCATAATTTCTAATCAAAACTGTGATTATGCTAAATATTTTTAAAACTGGTATCTATTGCTACTCCATTTTTAGCTTGATTTCAGGCTTTCTTGCCATCTGATGTCTGCTACACAATGAGGAGATTCTCTCCTTCTTGAAAGCAAAAATCCTAAACGGCTTTAAGGAAATGGAGAAATAATTTCTACTGAATTTCAATTAATCCAAACCAGGGAGAAATTGGAAACCTAGCCCCACATCAGCCAAAAATTAATCCAGTTTCCATGGAAACCAGCACCACTCTTTGAAGCCTATTATGGAGAAATTCAGAAGAGTCATTATATATGCTGGCAGGACACCTTGATATACATTCAAAATGTCTTGGCCTGCCTCCCTGCAGGTGTTACACTGGTCCTGACTCTTCTTCTACTGGAACCTCCTGCATTTATAAAAATTGAGCCTGATGTACTCACTCTGTGAACAGCATTTGGCAGTAAATGTATCAGTCAGCAGGAAGGGAGAAGGGTAGCTAAGCAAGCAGCATGACGGTACCTTTGGTCACAGCAGAAGCATTAACTGTGGTGCTGATGGAGGAGGCTAGGGAAAAGCGACGGGTAACTTCTCTTTCCTTAGATTCTGGATCTGGGAGAATAGACAGATGCAATGCAGGGCAGGATTAGAGGTTAATAAGCACTGAGGGTGAAAGATGTCCAAAGCAAAGCAGCAGCTGGAAAAGGGTAAATAAAAGGTAGGTTGCTCCTCTAAAACAGCCAGGAAAAATACCCTCAGCAAAGCGAATGGGAAAGAAAAGAGTTTATACGAACATATTTTTTCAAAGCAATTCCAATTGCACCAATTTTAATACTTCAGAAGGGAGACTTATGCCAATTAATATTTTAGCAGCCAACTAGCCTAAGTACAGCTACAAAACACAGAGATGAGCATGATGGTTAGAATGGTGTGTGTGTCTACAGATGAGGTTTGGATTATTTTAGACACTGAACTGCTTATTCTGTGATGACTGACCTGAAATACACTGAAAAACAAACATGAATGGCTTGGAGTTCACAATTGTCATTTTTAGAAGTTAACTGTGTGAATGCCTGAAAACGTTCTCTGAGCCTCCATCCTTACTGGTACAAATCAGCTTGGAGAAAGTGAAGACAACAGAGGTTTTTTAGGCAAACAGAGTCAGATAGGATCCTGCCTTTTCTCAAAGTCTGCTCAGGAATGAAGACACAACTTCCTCAGATTTCACTGTACGATGTGAGTAGCATTTTTGACTCAAAATATTTCATAAACAGATCAGAGGTATAAATGGACTAACTGTATGCTAGCTTCAGAGAGCGCATGATTGTTTCAAAACACATCAAGGTCATTACGCAGCTCTTAAGAGATTGTGCCTACACATCTACAAGCACATCAATACACTTCTTGCACCTACCAACTACAGCAGCACCACTTGGGAGGAAATGTTGCTTGCTTACAAATATTTGAGCATTAACTTTTTAGTCTCTTCTGCCGAAAACACTCTAAGCACATGTGCTGCGTTACTCAAGTGAGTATTTCCATTGAGACATGAGTAAGGCTGTTCATATGCTTCATATCTCAGTTTCAGGTAAGATACTTGAACACTTAATGCTACCAGGACACAACCTCTGTTGAAAATGGTATTAGAAATGGCTTTAAATATTCTGTTGAAGGTTTTCACATTTGTCAAAAACTATTTGTGATTTTCAAAAATATCAGAGACATATTTATGTAAAAATTAAATAGTTGTTTCAATTTTCACTGGAAAATTTCCTGGGATAGGTGAAGAGTTATTTCACACTGTCCTGGGTTTGGCTGGGATGGAGTTAATTTTCTTCCTAGTAGCTGGTACAG
>NW_008796193.1:7754030-7789016 GCF_000699145.1 Aptenodytes forsteri
TCTCTCTTTTTTCCCCCCCCCCCCCCCCCCCCCCCCCCCCCCATGGTGAACTGGCATACAGCACTGGAGTAAAATAAGTTTCAGATGATTTTATATTTCGGGTTTAAATATCCTGTGCAGAACTATACTACCGTGAAGATTTCCATGCCAGGGATCTTAAAATTCTCTTTCCCATTCCTCATCTTCACGTTTCCTTATTTTAATGTTCAGTCACACAACATTTCTCTTTTGTTAGTTTTTTCCATATTTCTGCCTAGTAAATGTCACATTCACTGTATGTTTCCAGTGGAGCAGAAATTAGCGTGACTGGTTGAACTGCAATTCCTATAAAGTTTTATTATGCCAAAACATCAGGAAACCATGTTAGCTCCTTAAAATCTCAGTGCAATTTTAACTGTAGATTGGCTACTGTAAAAAGACTGTAAATTCTGTATCTGCCAATGCACTTCCTTATCAATTTACTCATAAAAGCACATATATTCAAGTAGATCCTTATTCACACCTCCTAAAAGGCTGAAGAAAAAGGAGAGGTTAAACTCTGCTCTCAGTGATAATTACAATGGAATGACTCCACATTTAGACTGCTGTAACTGCCCTTATTAAAATACAAAGAAAATTTCACTTTATAACTACGGTGTTGGGCTACATCTACACCACATCATGCAGCTTTTAGAGACCCTGTGCCAACTCCAAGGAGTATGAGCTTGGCTCTGCAAACCAGGACAGCTAACGCCTACCCAAGGCGGGGAGATGCAGGATGCTACGAGTGTGGGCTTTCACACACTTTGGTATCAGTTCTGGTATGGCTGCCTTGGGGTCTCTGCACTGATGGTGTGCAGGATGGTAAAGTTTCTCCTCCAGACGTTGGCATTTCTTTGGCCAAAACACCAAGATGCTTATGTACAATGTTTTGTACCCTGTCATATCCAGCCTGGGCAGACAGTTCAGCAATGTTTTGAGAATCCATGCTCCACTGCCGGTTGATATCTATCAGGCAATCTTGTTTTCCCCCTAGTTGTCTTGTTATTTTATTGTTTAAACCTTCCCTTTTATGTGTTCTGGACATGAACAGACACAGTGGGTCTGAACCAAAGTATGCTCAGCTCAGTACACCACCTCCTGCCACGGCCAGTAACAAATCCTTAGACAAAGGGGTCAAGAGCAGGACAAGTTCTTATTGCAGTAACTTCCCTGTTACCTTCTCACAGCTTCCCATCTGCCTTAACAGCCAGTCTGTATAGTGCTAACAGAGCTTTGCATCATCACTGCCTACAGAAATGACCACACTGCAAATCATCCAGACTATTTGCCAACTGGTTTCCTCTCAGCCAGGACCAGATTAGCAACTGAACAGCACAAGAAAGTGAAATGGGACATTGTGTAATGGAGGTGCTTCACAGGAATCTGAAGGAACCAGACCCAGCAAGTCTTTGAGCTGAGACTGCCTACGGCTCAGGGGGTATGAACTCTTCTGAACTGTGCTTTGCTGTCTGGAACGCGGAATGACTGCATAAAATGCAAGACATTTCACATGACAAGAAAAATTCAGATAAAAGAGCAGAAGAGGCCCAAACCAAAACTGCAGATCCAAACTCACCCGAATTACTGCATTTCCGAAATCTGTATTTTGGAATTGATTTCCTCAAGTCACAGGATCTGAAAACCACTCCCTTTTTTGTATTCAGAACATTGAACTGGTTTGTCCATCTTGGATCTTACTACCAAGTGCAGCCTTAACCTTGCAAGCAGAATCTTATGGCTGCTCTGGCTCTTGGTGTGTTCTCATCTACTTTATAACATTGTAATTTTTATTCTTTCATCTTGCTTCTTCCTTCTTTGATGTTCACCCTCTCCATCACTGCACACTAACCCTTTGTCTCACAGAAGAAATATAATTTATCAGAACAGGAGAAAAGTCATATAATAATAATAAAAAAAGTAATTACATTATCTTTTCAGAAAGTAATTGCAAGTAGTCATTCAAGTTAATTTCTATTCACATTTTTTTCTTTCCTCTAAAGTCTCTTCCTTGTACAGCCATCACAGGAACATGCAATGCTCTCTACTCATGGATATTAAGTGTCTTCTAAACATTTATGCACAAAGACTCAGAACACACCATTTTACAGTGTCATATAACATAATTAAGTAGAAATGGCAATAAACCCCAGACCATCTGAATTCCGGTTCCTCAGTGTTACCACTAGGCCATGGCTGAGCAACATTTGAAAAAACAAAGAGGTCCAACCAATGAACAATTTAACATATAAAAAGCTTGTGTAGGACAACACAATGATACTCTTCCCTTCAAGACAGTAAACTGCTGAAAGAAGTTAAGTTGATGGTTCAAAACATGTTCATGCTTTGGCCCTTGAGGGAAACTGGAAATAAACATTATTTGCACTGTGCACCAGTAAAAGATCCAACCAGTCAACTCAAAGGTTGCCTTGCCAACACTGCCGTGGGAGCAATTTTTGCTAACAGCGTCTTTGAGAAGGGGAGCCATATGTGTGTATCAGACAGGAGCATTTTGGTGAGATGCGGCAGCACTTTAGGAAATAGTGATGGATGGCACTATGGGATGGAGAGAACATTGTGGGAGTGCAGGAGACAGATGGCCAGAGACCAAATGCTGCATGGGTTGATTTTACCTTTGGGTGGAGCTCTGCGGTTGGAAAGACCTTGCAATGTGAATCGCTTTCTAGCAAGCGCTGTGCGCTCAAGGTTAAGGCTGGTGGAAGCATCAACTAGGAGAGAGAGGGAGAGGGAAGAGAAATAAGGAAGGAAGGGTCAGCTGTTCAGCTTATGGGAAAGGAAAGGTTAGCACTGGATGACAACTTAAAATAAATAAATAAATTTTGCTTCAGTTCAAGCCTGAGCAAGAGGTAATCAATTAGAAAGGTGACATGAGGTCAGGGTGATTAAACCAGCTGAGCCAAACAGAGCCCCTGGGTTGAGTTTGGCTCACTGAGTTTTAATGGAGAAAAACAACAACAAAACAAAACCAAAGAAAAACAGGTGAAGGGATGTAGCTCTCATCAAAGGAAAATACAGTTTAGCAGCAAGCTCATTAAAAAGGGTCTAGTGCCTTTTACTACGAAAATACATCATTGTGGTTGGAACAGCAAGGTTGTAGGGAAAAATAAGAGAAGCCTTGCAGTGCAGGACATGTACAGACAGCCAGTGTTGCGAGCAGTCCCACTTCTGCTATCCAGTACTAGCACTGAAGAGTCTGCCATCATCAGCCCTGTGGCTGATATGCTCTCAGCCTTACCCGCTGAAGTCTTTCTAACAGCCTCCAAAGCTGGCATATAGTCATGCATTTGATCTCATGATTTGCTGGGATGTAAGGAGTGCCATGCCAGCGAAGCTTACATGCCAGGCTCCTACATGAATAAGCCAGTCATGCCGCCTGACAGTCGCATAAGTCACAGATGGATCTAGGTCCTGAGACTCTGGGTTTGAAAGATACTCAGTTACTTGCACTGCAGGAAAGAGGTGGACCTAGATCAAACCCCCAGATCCATGCATTCCTGCCGAATTCTGCATCTTCCCCTTTCTTTGCATGGGCAGGTAGCACACAGAAGGTTTATGGCAATAGAGCAGGAGAAAAGCCATGTGTTGGCTGCCTGGTTCTGTGCCTTAGGATTTAACCACTAGCTTTCTCCTCCTCTTTATTTCATACGCTGCCAAGTGAAAATCATTAGAGGCACAAATGAACACCAGAAATACAAAGGGAACATGAAGAGACAGTGAATCCCACACTGACGGACAAGCAACAGACAAACAAGCTGTGCTTCCAAAGGAAAGCGCATCCCATCACTTCCTGATTTGCAGCCAAGATAATCCAGCATCCGAGGTGCCTGCATGCATAGGTGGGTGAGAGATGAACAGATTTTAACAATACAGAAGTATTATGTCGGTGTGGTTCAGCTCCTTCCAGCCAGTGGCCTGATGCCAGCTTTGGGCCAGGCAGGTGCATCTGGTGAGGAACTGCTACGGAGCAGCATTTTCAGCTGTGGGGCTGCCCACAGGTGCACTGGGAAGCATTTGACTTTCAGACTGCTTGTGTTGGCCTAAGAGCCATTCCCTGCCATGGCTGCTCCCACTTCCAGGCAATCTTTGTAAAGATACTGTAGCTTATAAAGAATCCAGAAACTGGTATACAAAATATATTTACTTTCTGTTTGTGTACAGCAAAAAAATCCATAGTATTTGATTATCACAGAGTCATGCGGCAAGTACAACAGTGCATGTGTATAGGGGGAAGGTTTATATGCTAGTTCTTTAGCTATGCAATTATACCACTTCACTGACAGACCCCTTAGGATTTCACAAGTCCCCACAGCTTCCCAGCACCAGCCAATTATTAGAGACTGGTCTCTAAAGACATGTTGTCTCCACTTGAGTCATTTCAAACCTTTTCCTTTGTTCTGCAGGTGTACCAAATAACCCTGGAAACCATTTCCAAACATAATGAGGAATAGGTCCTGATGGGCAACAGGTTGAACGTGAGCCGGCAATGCACACTTGTGGCAAAGGCGGCCAATATCGTCCTGGGCTGCATTAGGCAGAACCTTGCCAGCAGGTCTGGGGAGGTGATGATTCCCCTCTATTCAGCACAAGTGAGTCAAACCTGGAGCGCTGTGACCTGTCCTGGGCTCCCCGGTACGAGAGAGACATGGACATACTTGAGTGAATCCAGCGAAAGGCCATGAAGATGATTAAGGGATTGCAGTAGCTGACACGAGGAGAGAGTGGGAGAGCTGGGATTGTTCCGCCTGGAGAAGAAAAGGCTCGGGGGATCTTATCAATGTATATAAATTCCTGATGGGAGCGAGTAAAGAAGATGGAGCCAGACGCTTGTCAGTGGAGCCCAGTGACAGGATGAGAGGCAATGGGCACAAACTGACATATGGGAAATTCCATTTAAAAATAGTAAAAAACTTTTTTTACTGTGAATGTGGTTAAAGAGCGGGACAGCATCCCCAAGGCGATTATGGAGTCTCCACCCCTGGAGATATTCGGAACCCAACTCGACACGGCCCTGAGCAACGTGCTCCAATTGACCCTGCTTTGAGCAGGGCGGTTAGACTAGGTGGTCTCCAGAGGTTCCTGCAGGACTCGGCTCCCATATAGCTTCAAGTCAGTGAATCTACCAATCAGGTCCACACAAAATACTGTTTTATATGTAGATAACTCAATTACAGGCACTCATCCATAAGAATAATGAAACTGAAATAGCTTGCCAGTAGTGCCCTCCTCCTCTGTACTAGAAAGAATACAGTATTTTAAAATAATCTGCGTTCCGATTAACTACATAGATACCGAGAGTCAGTAGGTGGCACAAAAGAGCCAGGTTTGGCAGAGAACCAGACCATCCTGCTCGGGTGCTGCAGGCTAGCGCAGCCGTGCCCTCCCCAGGGGGCCGCAGCACGATTCCGCTGCACCTCCGAACGCAGGACCTAACCGTACATTTTTAAGACGAGTGCAGCCCCTGCGGAGTCCCAGCTAGAGGCTCTGGTGCCTCACAGGGACACAAAGTTTCGGTGGGACACCTAGAGCCGGATAGCTCCTCCGCTGGCTCTCTGCGCAGCGTCTTTTGCAGCCCAGGATGCACACGCACACCCTGAATCCCCCGAGAGAAGTGACTCGCTGCTCGGCTCCGCGGGAGCAGCCGCATGCCGGAGGATGAGGAGGCCCTCGGCCCAGCTAGCAGGAGCTGCAGAGAGCGCCCTGAGGAACTGGGCATGGGAGAGAAGGCGGAAGAATGAAAATCGGCATATAGGGTGATGATCCCAGTTCCCACACTCTCGTGTAAGCTGGACCAGTTATAAAACTCCAATAATTTTCCTGGAAATTTTTTTTTAAACAGGGTTTATGAATTTCAAATGAAAGTCTGCTTACCAACTTTTTTTTTTATTTTTAAAAATCGTATTTTCTAAAAGGAAATTTTTACTGAAACAGGTTTTTAATTAATAAAATCTGATTTTTTTAATGAAGAATCTATAACTTTCTCCCCAGAATGAAAAGTTATTGCAATGAAAAATTTTTTGGTGAATAGCCTATTTTTCAAAGAAAAAAATATTCAACATTTTTTTACCATCTCTATTTTTAAAGGGGCCTACTGTTACTTTAAGCCTGATTTTGACATTCATCTCTTAAGACCTCGCAATTTTCTTTTTTATATTATTAGAAAAGTCATTGCTTTAACATTTCAAAATACTACCTAAAAGAGAAACTGATGTTGAAAGATTTTCTGTTCCTGCTACTGCCTCATGACATTCAGTTTCTTTTTAGTGTTCATTTTAACCTACATTGTACAGAACACATCTATTATATTTATGGCTTCAGATAATGGAGGGACTTTCAGTGATCGCATGTGTGTTTATTTACTATACACTAGAGGGGAACCTATACACAGAGGAGGCAAAAAAAATCTCTTCAACATAAAGCAAGGAAATTTGTTAACAAAGTCCATTGACAATCTAAAAATTAAATATGGCTAGAAACCAATTTAGCCATGATATAGAAGGTTAAAATACACATACTATCCCCCCCCGAAATTCTATTTTTAAAAAACACAAGTTGTATAAAGAGCGCTGTAATGCATCAAAACTCAGACTTAAAAAATCCTAAACCGGTAACACTTTTTGGTGTTCAAGAAGTATCACCATACAGTCACTCAGCTTTGTAGCACTCTTTTTTTGATGTTGAGTTTAAACAACGTACATTTAAAGTATCCTCATCAAACTCTAGAAATTAGTGTGCAAAAATAAAAATATTACCCTTTGGAAGCAAAAAGCTCTGTGTCAGAACTCCTACCTCTCTTTTGTCTGGAGCTGGGACTGGAATTCCTGTTTTTGTTGTTAGATGCTTCCACGTTTGATGTCTCAGATTTGTTTTCATATATACTTGACGACTTCCTGCTATACCTTTGGACAAAAGAAATACAGAAATAGTTACATTCCTGCTTAATACCTAACCGAGCACTAAGCATTCTTTCTTACCCTCAGATATGGAAGCCTAAGGACAGGTTTTAAAATTGTGTGCACTATAAATTCTGCATCTGTGTAGGCAGGTATGGTGGAAAAAGCCATTCTAGCCCGCGCCTCCTTTCCATACCACACAGTAAGGGATGTCCTTAGTGAGAGCTGAGAAGGGAAAAATGGAAGAACAAACTGGTTAAGTCTGCACAAGCTCTTCTTGCAAGTGCAACAGATTTGGAAGGAAGGGGTAGGAAACCAGGTTAGAAAAGAGGACCCCAGTTTTCCATCCTTTGCAGCATAAGTATATTCGACTCCAGGAGAGAAATGGGTACTGGATGGTCATGTAGAGGTCATACCATGCTTAGAGGAACATTCCACTGGCTCCAGGATCTCCCAACTTCTGTTTCTTCTGCTCTTTGAAAACATTCATCCAAGTGGGATATCCCTATCTACAGCTGAACCACAGACGAGGGGAACCGTCTTGCCAGATTTGCACAGGTACCGGCCCTTACCGGTCTGTAATGGGAATGACCCCCCTGCCCCAGGTTTGTAGGGCATTCGAGCTGCAAGATTTTCTTATCCTCATTGTTTTGCAAATGTCTGGTGGTTTAATTTGAGTGTTTGACTGTTATCCTTGGCAGACTGAATGTTCCACACATTTCATCTACACACCCGACATACTCTTTCCCAAAATGCTCATTATTAACATGTATCAGCAATTACACTGCTGTTTACAATTAACATATGAACTGTTATACTTAACATTCATAGGGTTTGTCTTGCTGTATCATTAAAAACTTAAAAACATTTGGAATACTAGAGATCTGTGAATTCCTTTTATAACTACAAGGCAGCCTGGGACTCATTGCTTTGTGTTTGAACCTCTGACCTGTTTCTGATGGAACCTTAACAGGGGCCTCTGTTACCTCCTGTACTAAATCAAAATGTGATTTTACAGCCTGATGTCAGGTCCAAAATGGGGCTCAAAATAAATACGGGAACAAATCCAAAGCACACTCACATTTCCTTATTCTTTTTTCTCTGTTCCTTCCCAGCTAGGCTGAGATAACTGTGAAACATGCAGCTGACAGAGTTAAAGATTTACAGCTGTGAGAAAGACACCAAGAAAACACACGAGCTTCTCTGAAACAGCATCTGCAGTAAAACTCCAAGTGTTTGTGTGTATCTATGTGCACAGGATATTTTTACATGGATGTATGACTGAATCGGTCATTTCCAAGAAAGCAGATAGTTAAGCAGTTAGAACATAGTCTATTTAAGTTTCATATTTTTAAAGAGATTAGAAAACAATACAAAGGGATCAGTTCGTTATCACTGAAATGCAGCAGCCATCCCTTGAGAGAGATACAGCAGCAACAGATACCACAAGGCATCTCATTTTAGGATTAAACACTGAAACTTTGGGGAAGAATTTACAGAGAGATAATTTAAATAGATTGAACAGGACTTAGGGACATTCAGTAACCGCCTGCATTAAGGGCACCGGCTCTAAGTGTCTCTTTTGCAGACACCTCAGCTCCAGTCCTGAGTCAGCCCAGCCCTGCCTTACCTCATGGAATTGCAGCCCCAAGCGCTGCGACGGCATATAAACAAGTAAAGGAGATAGTCTTTGAACTGTCATTGAACAGATATGGCTCAGGGACAGGAGAGTGTCCTGCAAACAGATTTCCCCAATGTCACAGTACAGGTTTGACAACTCCCAATAAACAGTAGAGTCACTGTTACACATGGGCAACCCAGGAGAGGATGTCTATTGGTTAGATAAAACCTCAATAATTAATTGGCCTCCAACCACTGGCAGAGCACTGATGATGCTGGTTGCTTTTTAACTAATACTGTCTATCACTGGCTTACTTATAGCGCCTTTCACAACTGGGGCTGCTCAGTCATGTCAGTCATAAAGACAGACTACACCCATGTGGGTGGCTATCACAAAGTCTAGCTTCCTCCTTCCTCTCCTTGCCTCCACCCAGCATCCCAAAACAGGCTGCAGAAGAGGCTCCACAGCCTGAGAATTCTGGATCCACTACGTCACATCAGCCAGTGCAAAGACACCTTGTGCTGCAATTTCCCTGTCCTTGCTTCTCTCTGAGACACATATTACAGAGGATCAAGGTGGCCTCAGTTTATAGTAGCCAATAGGACACTCTGTACTCTTTGTTCCATTCATGAAAGCCCGGGGCTTTGTTCTTTCATGAAGACTTACCATACTCTTCCTCACCCTATAATAACCCAGCATTTGGAGCAGAAGTATGTAACCTCTCCTTCTCTGGCATAGTTGGCAGAGTGAGGACAAGCAGCACTTAATTTTTCCTTTGGTTTAATCCACTCTAGGACAAATAGCTAATCACATGGCCTTTCTTCCTGGAGTTAATTAATTTTCTGTTGACATATTTTGTCTATAATTTCTGCTCTGAAAATTCTCACTTTAAGAGCTTTATAAGAGGGACATACATCTGGATTGATTTGAAACATTTTTGTGATTGCATTTCGTATTTCACTAGAATAATTTTCTCCTATCCCCAAGGTGGTTTTGCTGAAAGATTTTCACCCTTAAACCTTTTCAGATTAAACCTTAAACAAAGCAAATGTAACCAAGCCTAGAGAAAATATGGTGCAGGATTAAGAGCACTGCGTCTGTTTAAAATTTCTTGCATTGAGTTGTACAACTCTCAAAGGCTGGCTGTGTTACCTGGGATCTCTTGGTTTCATTGATCCTGCTAAAATTTTATAGTGATATGCCATGCCAACTTGCATTAAACTTGCCCAGCAATTGGGTCATTACAAAAATTTGCTGACAGCTCCATTTAACGTCCTAGAAATGTTCCAATACATTTTGTCTAAACTTGAGTTAATCCGGAGCATATGGTTCTTTTGCAAAACCAAATTATCATCTTTGAAATGAATTCTGCATTGTGATTTTTAGTTTCCCCATGAACAAAACCTTTATCTGCATTTACATGTCTTTAAAGAATTTGAAGACAATCGAAGTGCGTACCCAGGAAGCTAAACACAGAAAACGAAGAATTTAGGTACTGCAAAAGCACAAAGGCAAGACAAAACATGGCCCTGATATGCCATGATAGCTGTGGTTACCTGCTTGCATTGGAGGAATCCATTGGTGCATGGTATACACTCTCGGTGATTCTTTGGTGCAGTTGACTTGCTTCTGTTAAAGAAAAAGTAAAAAGAAATTGCTTCAAATTGTTGCTTCCTTGTTTGCATAGAAGGTGGGCAAGAGAGAGAAATAGGAGAGGAGAGATTTTGACTGCTGCTGCAATCAAAATGGAATACTCATGCTTGAAGAGAAAGGCATATGGTGTCTTAAAGGCTGAAAACTTAGCTCACCCAAACAGCTCTTCTACCCAGATTTTTTCAATGCAGAAGAAATTTCTTCCCCTACCACCTTCTCTTTCCTCTGTACCTCTTCCTAGCTCACTGCACAACTTGGATCTTGGGAATGGACATATTGGCGTTTTTCCCAGAATACAAGTTTTGCGGCTCACAGCTTTTTCTGGATTTAGCAACACATGTACATCAGTCCTTTTGCACACGCAGACATCCAGTACAAAATATCCCCATCCCTCTGAAGAATGCTTTTGCTCAGCATCCTGGACGAACAGCAATAATAAAATGTGATTCAGATGCCATTTGTTCACTCTTTTTGCATAGCTGCAAGGTAGCAACAGACTCATTTGTATCTGTGTCCAGTAGCTGCTGGGTGGAGAAAGATAGTAAGAAAGATGCTGACAACCTGGTTTTCAGGGCCAGGAAAGTCAGGCATTATTAACATGTATCAGCAATTACATTGCTGTTTACAATTAGCATTCTTCAGACACTGAGAAGCGAGGAGGCAATGGAAGGAGCTGCTTTCAAACTCTCAGATAGCTGAGATCCTGGGGCTATTTCACTCTGGAAGAAGATGAAGCTCCAGTCAATGAGAGGAGAACAGACAAAGGGACAGGGGCAGCACTGGAAGATTAAACTTGAAGTCTTTTGTGGGTGGGAATGCTGGGAGAAAGGAGAACTCTGAGTGGGGAGTCAGAAGTAGCTCCATTCCTGGTTTTGGCAACAGATTCACAGCCTTGCACATACCTCTTAAGCCGCATCCATAATTCCTTTGCCTGCACGAGACAATTATGCTCTTTGGGATCGACGGATCAAGGCGTTACCCAAAGCCTTGTTAGCATTCCATGCTCACTGCAGTATACGATAGGGGGTGTGTATACACTAAGTGTTTGGACACTAATGACTCATATGTTATGCTATTTATCACATACTTTTGGCCACCTTCTTTGCCCTTTACTCACTCATTCATCTCAGCTGGTTCCTTCCAGCATTCCAACCCCCTGTGCAACTCCTAACAAGTCATTAAAAACAGCCCAGGCAAACAAATGTCTCCCTCTTCCTTCTCTCATTACAACGCACAGTTGGAGAAATATCCAGTCTTGGATTAAGCATGAATTAAGGCCTCTTCTTTCATGAGTCACTGGAAATAGAAACAACCGTTTAAAACCACAGGTCAAAGCATTTGCTTCCTGCTGTCAGTATTGTAATAAGGGCTTTGATTCATGTGATCATTTGGGAAAAGGCAATGGAAGAGTTGCAATAGCATATAAGATACAATTTCTGCCCTCTGGCTGCTGTTCTGCTGGATTCACAGTGAAGTAAAGCTTGACTTTGCTCATAGAGTCATGAAAGTCATCCTTAGAAGTTCTCAAGACCAGATTGGATAAAGTCTTGAGTAACCTGGTTTGACCAACAACTGACTCTGTTTTGAGCAGGATGTTGGACTATGATGTTCTGAGGTCCCTTGAAACCTGAAATATTCTAGGATCTTATGATCTTAAGACAAAACAATAAAGAATATCAAAATATAAATCTTTTCAAAAACTTTCAGTCTTGATTCCTGCATAGTTTTCTCTGGAAAATGCATAGTAACTCTAGCATATAGGTCTTGTATGCTACAAAGATTTCACAAATGCTCATCTGGGTGACATACAAGCTTCATTTTCTTTGCCTAGAAATACACATGGAGGATTAGCACTCTATCCTATTAAACACATACATTTTCTCCATAAGCTACTCTTCTCTTCTGTGATAGCCTAAGTAAAGCCAGCTTTTATACTTCAGAAGTAAATATTACAAACCGTATCAGAGAGTCCCTAGATCAAGTCCTGAAACTGCACTGATAAGAATCTTGACTTCTTTCCTCAGCAGCTCCTGCTGAACCCACCACAATGAAATTCAGAATGAAAAGAAGAAAGGATGAAGACAAGAATAGTAACAAAAGACCTGAGTAGTAAGCATTGTAAATAAGTGTATTGTTATGGATTGGATTAAATTGCTGAGGCTAATGTGCATAGTTGTTTCCCTCCACTTAAGGAGGTTGTAAGAACTCATTGTCTTTGTGAAACAGACAATTAAAATAAAGGTGACCTCTAAAGTTAAAGCACAGGCATAGGTTTCCACCTGGGACAAAGTCTGCTTAGGAATCTGAAGGATGTGGGTGGAGAGGCTTTGCTTGCATTGCTTTAAAGAGAGGTGTGTGTGTGAGAGAAGCAAGGTGACAGGTCAAGGTGAGAAGCAACGCCAGGGCACAGGAAAAGTCTGTATTGGACACAGCTATGTTTTTTTGTCCTAAGAGCCTGAAAAATGGCTTTTAGGACTCTGTACGTTCTTGTTCATAAACAGAATAGTATCTCAGATAGTAAGAGAACATAGTGATGAAAGCTATCTGGAAGAACCTAACTGAATTTTGTCTGTCTTGGGTTCAATATCTTACATAAAAAGGGTGTAATTATTTTAGGTAATTATGTGTGTACTAATCATTCATGTGTTGAGCATGTCACAAGTCACCTTCATAGTGACATCTCTGTGAGAGAGGAAAATGTCATTAACCATGTTTTACAGGGAGGTCACTAAGATAAAAAGATGGGATAACTGACTGACATTTAAAACATAAGGCAGGCGACTAGATTTAAAATAAAAACCCTCAAAAACCACACAAAGCAAAACAAGCAATAGGACCGAAAGGAACAGTTGCTGTGTCTGGTCATGTATGTAGAAGGAGATCTTTTGTGTCAGGTCATGTGAGAAGGCACAGAGTGAAGACTGGGATCCCATCTCCTCACATGCTGATGTAAATGGATGTTTCTAGGGTTGCGGCTTGAGAGGGAGAACAGAGGAAAATCATGTTCCTCCGAATAACTGTGAATGCAGTAATTATTCATGACGTTTCTAAAGTTCTAAGAAATTTTCTTTGATCAGGACAAGCATTTAAATCCCAGCAATGCTGCAACCACCCAACTGATCCTCGCACAGAAGATCTGTACTTGCTGATTTCACTGGTGGTACTGGACAGCACTGTAACTCAACCCGGCTCCATGTTGTCACACACAGCTACATAAGGAAGGCAACATTACCAGATCTCGCTCTGTGTGTCCTACCTCTACATGCTTCCAGTTGTCCTGTCAGGACTTTGCGAATCTCTGAAATCCAGGTGTTTTTCAGCTCAACAGAAGATGCCTGAGAACACAAGAGGAAAAGGCAAAGCAGATCTAGTTAAAGCATGCTGCCAATCACTTGGCTGCCCTAACCTACATTTGCTCTCGATTTCCCCAAGGAATGAAACACTGTGGCCAGCTTTGAGCAAAGCAGAGGATGCTCTTCAAGATGGAAAAGTTACCATGAATCTAAGGTCCTGTCCTTGCTTTTCTGTCCAGCATTCCAAGTAATTTTCCACTTCTTTGTTTCCTATTTTACCCCAAATCATGACCATTTTCACAATGATAAATTGGTAATTTCAGTGCCAACACAACAATGAAGCTTCCAATGGCTCTTGCTTCTTGAGCGTACCAGACAGTGAAAGTCATGAAACTGAAAACTTTCTTAAAAACAATTCAATTGAAAGGAAGTATAGTCCTTGGGAAAAAAAAAGGACTGTTGTTACCTGAATGATATAGACCTCTTCTCTGCCATTATACCAGATCTCAAACTTCTTGTTATCCCCTTTTACATTTTCTGTAATGCCCACAGTGCTCATCTGTTTCAAAATAGAAAAGAAGAAGCCAGAATCTGGTAAACGTCAATAGTCTTCAAACTCTTTATCCTCTGAGAAGTGTTTTTAAAAGGCTGCGTTCACTTCTGCACCTTAGGGAGTCATTAAAAGTAAAATTCAGAACATGTTATTTCTCAACATCTAATTTATCATTCATCTTTTTGACTGTTATAGGAAAAATTAAAAAAAAAATATTTAAGTGCTCAAATGTAACACAAGCTAATGTCTGATCACGAGTTTATCCTCTTTGCTTTTTTTGCTTGAGCTGTGGGTCAGTTTTCAACCCTATCCTGGCTCTTGTCCACCTATACAAATTTTCAGTTTGAGGAAGATGGTATTTTCAACTTGCCATCACCGACCTTTTGAGGTGGGAGAGGAAGAGGGATGGAACAGGGCTTTGTGAGATTTAATGACTCATCTGCAAATCCAGACAACACAAAAAATTCAATATAGTTTCAGGAAAATTTAAAAAAGAGGTGAGCAAGGAGCTAAGTGCCTAACTAGGCAAGATGAACAAGGAACTGAAGAAAATAATTCTAGATTTCTTAAATGATAGATTCTTAACCACAATTTTGAAGTCCAGCTGCTACTATACTTACCAGCTTCCCATCTTCTTCCTGTATTTGTTCATCCCCCTTGTTCTGATTTGCCTCAGCATTAGATTTGAAGATTTAAACAGCTTTGATTATGTCATCATTCCTGCTATCTCCACAGAAAGAAACTTCAAATGTTTGTATGAATTGGTTCACTCCTTGAGCCAGGTTCTATTACAACTCCTGTCTGGTTCCCCGGTAATAAGTTTGCAGCGTCACACTTGATGACCCATGTTAGTTGTCTGAAGTCACAAGTGTCACACCAATGTGCTTAAAGGGAACATTTGGCCGGCTTGTGAATCTCAGCTTAACAGAAAATGTCCTGACTCATATCTGGAAATGTCACTCTTGCAAATAAAAGGGCACTTCTACTGCACTGTGATTCATCTGTACCTATTATCTGTTCAACTGATGTCAACAGTAAAACTCGCGATAGGACTGAACTTGGAGGATGCTTATAGGCAGAACAATGAGACAAGCAGGTCCATTCAGTCTTGCTTCTCTTTATGGGACGCAGGGCAACAACACACAAGGTGCCCGTTTGTATCGAGTTGCAAAACCAACGTGCATGTCTGGAGCTGCAGAACGTATGGCTGGGTCTGTCTCCAGATCAAAACTAAATGGGAGCTTTCATTTAGTCAGGATTGCAAGATAGCTCCAGATATGTGTACCTTCTTCAAGTCTCCACATGGAAACATCCCCATGTTGTGAGAACACCAGATTTATTTCTCTCCCCCACCATTACCACTTTTATTACCTTTAACGAATTTTTAAAGCTGTATGAAGCCGTCTTCTCATGGCCATCTGTGTTCTCCTCCCGTTTCTTGCAGAAAAGTAGTATCTTTGTATAGAGGAAGAGGTGTCTCTGCATCGGTTTGAATCTAGCCAAGTCCTTCACCTTGTTGTGCCCTTTCTTGTGGTCAGTCCACACATTGAATGAACCTTGCATCAACAGCTTGCCAAGCTCGCTGACGTCTCCCTAGCAAGCAAGGAAAAGAGAGAGCCTACATCATGTTCAAACTAGGGTAATCCCAGGCACAGTTCTTTCCCCTAGTGGTGTTTAAGCTTCCAGGCAGAGGCATGTGCCTAGGCGTCCTTTGTGTTGGAGAGTAGACATGTTACAGCTGGAATCCGACCTGCACGTCTCCTTGCTAGACCTGTGTGGTTTCTTCATATAACCATTAACCCATTGTTTTCCATGTCCATAATTCCCAGTTTGTCTCCCCATTCATAGTTAGTGTCTAAGGTCTGTCTCAGGACTTCTTTGGATCTGACACACAGGCTGTCCCCTCTGATGACCTGAGAGGAAGCATCTTCTGACAAGAACTGGGTTTCAAGACTCCTGACTCCAAGGCAGCATGAAGGCCCAGTGCAGTCCAGATATCCAAGCAAAGGCCTTGGCTCTGAAAGATCTAGGTTCAGTTTCTGCTCTGCTATGAGCTGCTTCTATCCCTGGGCAAAACCTTGAAAGATGCTTAGATGTCTGAAGACACAGATTGGTGCCTAGAGATATGTAGGTGTGTAATTCCCTCCCATTGCAAAATAGTCTTTAAAAGCTTTGTCAATAGTTTCTCGGCTCACCATCTGCAAACTATGCAATGCTGCACATCCTTGGGCAAAGGGGGAGAAAATGCACCAAGGAGCCATAAAAGTACCTGAGGGAGATTGAAACTAAGCAGGAACCAGACCTTTCTAAGTTAAAGCCCTTGTCTAAGGACCACTGATGGGTAAATACTTCAACCGATATAAATATTTGGCTCAGATGCCACCAGCACAAACATTTATAGCACAGTTAAGTACCAAAGAGTGTAGCAATGTGTGGATAGAGGACATGGCAACATCTATATGGTAATGGGCTTCAACAAATAATGATAAACGTAATTATCCTAGCAGCAAGTTTTTCTAGGAGTGCTTTGTATAATAAGTTGAGGGAATAAGCTCAGTGCATCATTAAAGCACTTATTTTCAACATCTATATGTTCCTTTGATGATATGGTGAAGATGTTGGCTTCAAGTGGGAATGTCTGATTTCTTAAACTATGGATTGCAACCTGTTCTCCCTCTCACTCCACATCCTCTACCCTAGACCCAACTGCAAAACCAGGGTTTGATTAGGTACTTTTCCACTCCATATCAGGGTATTATTAGACTCTCCAAAGCATTAAAAAAACCCCCAGTAATTTCTTTAACAGTCTCTCATCTCTAATATATAGAGTTGGATTTTTTATTTGTGCATACAGGACTGTGTGTGTTTGTATTTATATGTGCACGCAGGTGTAAAGTGCAAGCCTGTGAAAAGCATATTGATGAGATGTAAAGCTAAATAGAAAAACCAAACATTTTTTCTACATAGTTCTGACAATGGTGAGAGGCTCCGGTCACTCCAGGCACTGTTCGATATGGCATTGAGATCCAGCAGCTCAGTTCAACTCTTGTGATAGGTCCATCTCTTCAATCTTGGATCTAGGATTGGGATTATAGCAAGTGAAGTGGGAGGCTACCGCTGCAGAGAGAAAGAGGATGGACAGGGACGGCAGTCTGCAGCAATCCCACAAAAGACTTTGAGTATTAGCCCACAAGCCCTGGACTCTCTCTTCAGTGTGGGCAGCAAATAGAGAGGAGGACACTGTTTCTGGTAACTTGTGCTAGTGGACAGCAATATTTTGTCCTAAAGGAAGTTTATTTAAAATGGAGGATTTGATCACTATCTCAAGTATAATTATTCCCTGTTAGAACAATACACTGTATCTCATGTTTATGGAAGATGAGAGATACATATGAATGGCTTAAGTGCCGTATAACTTATGGACAAAATACCCAGGCCAGGTGGTATACAAATGTTAGGATGGTAGTAGGAAACATCTCTAAAGCTTATGCTCTCCAAGCTTTACTCTACTTTTTTTGTGGCTTTGCCTAAAAATAAACAAAACCAACCCCAAACTTACATGTTAGCAATTTCTTACCCAAGAGTTCAGCTCCTCAAGTCTGCGTGTGCACAGGTCCAAGAAGCAGAGTATCCTATGCAATTAGGAGCATTCATCAGCTGCCACAAAACCTGCTTTTCTGCTGGCATAATATCCTTCTCTGAAAGGTGTTCTAAGCAAGTATTTCTATCATGCCTGTGTGGGAAAGACTCCACAAGATGGGGTGCGGTTTCATGAGCTATTGGAGGTGTTTATTTGGCATCACAGCTGAGCACCTGGGACAGGTGGAATGGGGAGAAGAAATTATTGGGTTCATCCTCTTTCACACTTTCACCCCATTTAATAATCATGTAACAAACCATCTCAGGAATCCTGTCAGCATCGGGCTACATAGCAGCCATGTTCCACTTTGTCATGTCTTTTGGTTCAGCTAACAAAGCAGAGGCAAAAATCTAGTCCTTGGAGCTACTATCTGGCATTCCATGGAAGGCTGGCAAATTCAAAAGTAGAAGCTGAAAAGGAACAGGAACGCTCTGTTGAATTCCTCAGTATAAAACTACTCTGAGATTTGAAAGTAAGGAATAGGCAAAAGGATGACCGCAACATTTACATGGATAGGAGTCTGGATAGATCCCCTCTGCTCAGGATAACGTTACTTTTCTTGGAGAAGCTCTTCTGCCCATCAGAACTTACGGAACTGTTTAAAAACAAATTTTTGTAAAATTGCTAATTACATACATTTAAACTGGGAAACAGAGGAGGAAAGCTACCTTTCTCTTTGGGGATGCATCAGAAACAGTGGAAACTGGGGAAGTAAAAGACGTGCTGTATCCATGAGCTTCTCGTGCCCATGTTGACTGGTCCAAGTCTGCAATAATAATATCCAGGCTTTAAAGAGTCTTTCTAAAATGAATCTCTGAGACACTCAGAATTAGCCATAACCAGAATGATTTAGAGAAGCTTTCACAAGCTATTTCTCCTGACACCTAGAACACTGTAAAAGACTCACTACTGAAACCAAATGGACTCGAACCAGAAAAACCACACAGGAAAAGTCCTATCTTTCCTGCAAGTACAGATGAAGACTTGATTGTTTCAAAAGAGAAACTGTTGAACAAGGTAACATGTTCAGCAATGTGCAAGTTACCAGTTTGTACAGCAGTTGCTGGAAACCCCAGGAGGAGCCAGCAGGCTGTCACTGCAACCAGTGATTCAAAAAGTCACATCAAGCAAAACCACCTTGAGTGCTGAGAACAGTGGCACCAGGATAAAGACACCTGTCCCTAGAAAGTCCATAAAAGAAAGTCTGGAGAAACCTGAAAGCGGCAGAGATGTGTCTCAATGTTCATTTATACTGCTCCAGGAAAAACTTTTCACAAAACAAAAGTGCTAGAAGGGAAAGTTTGTCTACTGTGATGGAAAAGTGAACACAAGCTTTGCCACTGGCTCTAAATAAAATAAAACAGCTTCCCAAGAGTAGGAAAACTAAAAGGAAAACTGACTACTAAAGTGGACCAGGTTTGTTTTCATTCTCAGGAAATACAAATAGGAATAAAACATACAGAATTAAGATTATTTTACCATTCAGCTTTAGAGGTCTCAATGGTTTTATCAGTAGTAAATATATTTGGACAAATCCTCATCTGTAGTGAGTCACTTTAAGCTGTTGGCTTATCTCTCTCTATTTAAATAAAATGTATAGCTGTAAATACTCTTTTACATCCAATTACACCAGCATAAAATATTTCATTTTAAGACCAGTGTTGTCTTTTGTGTTACTGAAATTAAGATTTGTTCAGTGAAGATTCAAAAATATATAGCACTTCTGCTCCATCAGAAGATATATTAGTAAAGAATTCTTTAAGAACTTTCAATGGCAGAAAAAGCCAGATGCTGGATTTGACCTTGTATGTTGGAGAAATTAAAAAGCTAATGAACTATTCCTGTTCAGCCAACAAATCTGAATATAGTAGGCTTCCCCTACCTTGAGAAAACCTGGAAAAACTGCAAATTAGATGGAAATCATATCAAAGAGATACTGCTAACCTAAACTAAGCATGAAAATTTCATGCTATATTCTTAATCTAAACCCAACTGTTAGCGCAAAGACATACAGCGCAAGACCCCACTGATCAATTCATAATGGGCGTAGCTCATAGCTGTGCAGAAGGCTGGGGTAAAGTATATGCTTTACTTAAGTTTGTCAGGTTTGGGAGACCTAAGTAATGCTTAGGACCTGTGGTGTTTCTCTGATCCACAGGCACTACAGCTGGTCTATGTGTTTACTAATATAACAAGGTGGCCACTGCTTTGCATTCAACCCAGTACAGCTACTGCAGGGTAAGAACTCATATTCTCATTTCAAATGTAATGCACAATCCACAGGAGCGTCTCCAACTGTGTACAGCAGTGGATCTATGACATACAGCCGAGCAAGCAGTTAAATTCATTTATAAAATAATGCTGACAGAGGGCATGGTTTCCTCAGCTACCAGATGCAGATGCACTTGCACAAAAAAGAGAACTATAGAAATTTAAACTCCTGAAGCCATTCCGTCCTGCAAAACACAGAATAACTCTTCCCACCCAGACACAGTCAGTATAGACCCCAGCACTTTCTCGGGAAGTGACTTTCTGCACAAAATACTGTTTTTCTGGTGTCCAGACTAAACCCTGTTACTCTGATCTAATAATTCTTTAAACCCAGCTTCTCAGTACATTTTTTTTTCTTGACATTTTCACCCTGCAACTATTTCAAAATAGGCAACCCCGTCTCCCTCAGGCCTCATTTTGTCAGGCATGTTTCTCCTTTATGTGTCAATCACTTCCACTTCTCACTTAAGGGCTCATTTTCTGTAGGGAACACTAGTTCTTGAAAGTCATATGACTTCAGTGGAGCTTCAGCAGAGAGATATATACATTTGTGGCCTCTGAATTGTACTGTGGTTGTTATTTCACATTTCAGATAATGAGTTTGCCAGTCACTGGGATGGATTCTATTACCCACTTTAAATGGAAGCCAAATTTTCCTCCCTAAGTGCAAAAGATTTGGAAACACTTGAGTTGCATAGCAGTCACAAAATTTCAGCAAATTTCTTAAGTTGTGTCTGTCACACTTGCTACCTCTCACCTACAAATGAGTTTTGGGTGTGATTACTCAGAAGGACCGCATTTGTCCCAATTCCTCCACACATTCACACCCCCTCCTCCACATGACAGGTATGTTGACGTGTATTTTTGGTCACCACAACATGCCACTTGGGTGGCATCCTTCAAGAATGTGGCATGGGCTCCTGCAAACTGTACCAGCCCATGGGCACAGCATGATCAATGATGAGAGGAACATCGGATGGGTCAAGACCAGAATAAGAGCAACAGCAAATAATACCTCATATCCTGTGATTGCTATCTGGTGCATGGAGTCATTTACTGATTTGATGATATCAAGCATTGTGGCGAGGGCTTCTTCCAATTCAGCGGTACCCTCTGAATTCTTGCTGCACTTCAGCATTTCCTGATTAAAAAAAAGACATGAAAACTACTTGAAAACTTCTTATACCAGAAGCCACCATAAGACAATCCTCCCTGAAATTTGCATTGCATAGCCAAAGTAGCAGAACTATAGGGAAAAAAAAAGAAAAGAAAAAAACCAAAACCAAACAGGACATTCACCAGGATTGTCACTGAGGATGTACATTTTGACCTTTTGGACATTTTCAAGTTTTATGGGTTCATTTAAGATGAGACAGGACCATTCTGACATATTTACAATGAACTTTTTGCATGTCACAAAACTACATCCAGGTTTTTTTCACTCCACATCTGCTAGAAAAGAAACTCAATCTTAATATAATGATTCCAGGTGTTAGAGAATTCACCATTTCCCTTTGCAATTTGTTCCACAAGGTACTTATTACCACTGTTAAAAATATAATTAATTTCTAGTCTGAATTGGCAGGTTTGATGTTCCACTCATCAGGTCGTAGCAAGCTCTTGTCAGATAAATTCTGCATGGGAAGAAGTCGCTTCCTGTGTAGATGCTTGTAGACTTATGCCCAAACCATCTCACAAATCTCTCTTCCTTAAATTAAATGAGACTTCTTTAACCTATAAGACAGGTTTTTCAGCTGTTAATTTTTTTGGGGGGAAATAGGCCAGATTACTATAGATCTTCCCCACCTCTTATTCTCTACCTCCGCACTACAATCTACAGATCTACATTTGCAAATTTGAAAACCTTTTTTGAGAGATAGTAATTTTGAAGAGCAATGCTGACCTCTAGTAAAAATTCAAACATTATATTCTGCTTGAAATAAGGGAAGTTATTCCATCTTCCAACCCTTGCACAAGGAACAAGAGACAAAGTTCTGGACAAGTTAAGAAGCATGTGCCCAAAGCAAAGAAACAAACAAAACCTTTTGAGGGCTCAGTTCTGTAATCACTTCACATACAGAGATGCTATTTAGAGTTCCAAATATTTAGGGCCAAGTACTTACATAGCCCAGTACAGTTCCTTACAAGGATGACTTTTCTTATTTGTCTATGTGCCTTTTGCTTGAAAAGTTCTAGTCATAGCTCAGGACTTAATTCTCTTCTTGTAACCAACGGTTATAACCTATGAAAATCCTGAAAGACACTAAAATCTTCATTTTAAATGAAATTAAATGCCTTGCCTCTTGCTCTTCTGCCTACAGAGGAGCCCTGAACCTGATTCAGATGCGCAGATTGTTTTTTCCACCTGAAATCAGAATCAGACTCTGTATCTTTGCTAAAAGCATCTAGGGAAGAAAAGGTTAACAGATACAAACCCACATATGGTTGGTACAGTCTTGAGAAGACATGAATCTCAAAACAGCTGGAAGATCCCAAGACTACACCATAGAATTTGAAACCAAAGCCAATCGGGATTCCCACCATTAAACAGAAAAAGTAAGATGACTGTAACCAAAAGTAGTAAGATAACTGATTACTGTCACATATAGTGACCTGTGATTTTGATGTTTGGAATCTGCATCCATTAATCAGCTGAAAGAATAAGTTTATTGGTTATTAATGAGACAATAGTTCCAGTGACAGAATTCATAACCAAATAACCATTTTATTAATCATTATTGATTTGTCTCTGCCCTATATATCTACAAGTGGAATGAAAGAAGTCTTTGGCTGGATGCAATTTTCACTTCAGAAATGCAAGCTGTGAAGAAACTAAGAAATAAATTATTGTAATAATAGCACCTCACTAAGAACTGTACAGTAATTGAGTTTAGTTTTGTTTCCTTATGCTAACTACAATGTCAACAGAAACTATGCTCCAGAAATACACCTAGGAATGAATCAAGACTCTACTAACTTTAGTAATCTTTATTATAGTAAGAATTAGATCCCTTCAGCAGGGATGGCCATTGACATGATTTTCATTCAGGCATATCATTTTCAGCCACATTTTGAGTTTGGAAATCATTTAATCCAAAAGCTGAGGCACTTGTGTTCCTGCAAAACAGGGCTGCAAAAAGGTAGTTCTTGCAAACCCCAAACAGCAGCAGTCTCTCCTCAAGTGCTTGGGTGACTAGGGCTTAGAAGGTAAAAGCAGGATGCATTCCTATAGTACCTGTTGCACAATTTCTAGGATGAGGATGGATCCCTGCTCTCTGCATAGCGGGCATGCTGCTTTATAATATTAGCTGAACTGATTGAAACCAAAGGGTTGAAATAATTGTGACCCAGGATTTAAAACTAGTCTGCCCATCACTCAAGGCGCACAGCTTCTTAGGTACCTGTTTGTTACCAATTTTTCACTGACTCCCATTTTCCTACACTTTTAGATGCTCCTGCTGCCAGGGAAAGAGTGCACCATCTTCACAGATCTCATAATCCTTGACAAAGTAAATGTCCGTGCCAATGTGTTGTTGCTACGTACAAAACTGGTCTGACCAGCTTCAACCCCAATGGCTGCAACCTGTTTTGCCAAAGAATTTTACTCCTTGATCTAATCTTGGTTTTATTTACAGTCATATTTCAAATTAAAAGTAGAATCTGGTTTACTCTTGCTCTTCTGAAGACCTTGACATTTCCTCCGTTGTCACAGAATAGTTTCAAGAAATAGAGCCAAATTTACTTCTGGATTACATTGATGTAAATCTACTGGAATCAGTGATTGTTAATATCCCCCTTCAATATTTGGATTCTACAGTTTTGTGTAAAGTCAATAAATAGGTCACAGAAATACCGCACAAGTGAATGGCCAGCCAGATCCTCACATGGCTTAAACTGGCACAATTTGACCAGCGCCATGGTAGCTATTAGCAAATAAAATTGCAGCCTAAAATCTTCATTGCAAATTTCACGCTAAATTTCATGACAGTACACAACACTACATTAAGTCCAGAGGCTTGAGAACAGCATGTAATTCACCTTCATGACCTGCCCATAAGGAAAGTCAGTAAACATTATTTTTAAGAACTGAGGCGATGAAGACAGAAATTTAAGCCACCATCTTCAAAAAATGTCATTAGTTTGAGAGCATATATTTCCTGTTGCCCAGTTCAGACTAGAATTTCAAGCATGGACCACTCACAGTTCCAACCAAATCAAGAGGGAAGTTCACACATTCATCCGGTGGAAAAGTTACAGACAATTTGTTCCTAGCTGGGTCTTTAAAACAGAGGCACCAAAAGGGAGTGGCTCCTTCTGAAAGGTTTGAGTCACAACCATGGGAAAATATCAGGTTCATAGAACTGAAAGGATTTTGTTAAACAGGGACAGATATCAGAGACAGGATTTAAAGCATCTGTTCCTGTTTTCAAACTGTAAGACCATATACTGATCCAATAAAGCCAAATTCAATTTCTGTTTAAAGACAAATAAAACAATAAATAAAACAATAAAATACTATATAAAATATCTTACTTTACATATATATAGCAGTATATACATAATAATAATATACCGCTATTGCTTAGTACATAAGTACTTCTAAGTAATAGCAGTATTTATTCTGAAATAGAAGTCCTTTCTTCGATTGTTTGTTACTATTTTACAACTTAGCATTACAAAGTATTTGTTGAAGAAGTGAGAGAGGATTTATTTCCAGGGAGTCCTTCAGAAAATAATGCTGATATACAATTCTGTAAGTAAAACAAGCTATGCATTGGAATTCTTTGCACTGTCATGGAGAACTTACCTTTAACAGCAACTGGTACTTGGTGATTCTCTGGACTGGCTTTAAGAGATAAGCATCTAGTGAGAGCTTATGATCCAATTTACGCTGACATTCCTGTAAGAGACAACAGGGAAGAAAAATACAATTGATTCTTGAAGCACAGGCAAGACACCAAGATCATTATCATTTGATAATCTGAAGATTATATGTCTGTGAATTAATTGAGAGAGAAATTTGTTCCACCTGCATAGCAGTTTCCAGGTTACTTATGCCACAGTGCAAATATATCTAAACAAGAGCTGACGTTTAGGTTCAACTTAGCCTTGAAATCTGGCATGCTCTGCTCATGAGATTGCAGTCATCTGGGGTTTGCAAAGAAGCCAGCACTTCTTTGGTTTGGGTATAGCCTGGAGAGTCAGGCTCCTGTCCAGGAAATCTACTTGCTACTCTACCTACCTAGTGTCCTGTAGAGAGCACCTTGACACATACTGAGCACCTGCCATCAGTATAAGAAGCATGCAGAAAAGTCTGTATATTTCTCTAAGTTTTCTAAAGAAAGAAGAGCTACAGAAGGAAAACAAGCTTTGATGGTCTTGCACTGCTACTCTGCAATGATATTCCACCTGAAAAAAGATGCTGTCTCCACACTGCCTCCAGAGAGCTTCAGACCTTGGCTTGTTCTGACAGTATTTTTCATATATTTGGAGGTCCTCTTTCTGCAAGAAAAGGAGAGTTTAAGTAAGGTAAGAAAAAAGAATCCACAGAGCATCTGCCTTGAGTCACACTTTTTCTTACCTTCCATCCTAACACATGAAGTAATTAATTCATGGTGATAACTCTGTATCACTTTTTACTCCTGTAAAATTAAATACACTTGAAAGTGAGATTTTTTTCTCTCACTTTTTGCACAAAGCAAGGAGAATGCAGACTGGAAGACACATAATCTAACTGCAAAACTGTTATCTTCCAGAGAGGGGAATAGATGGCTTGAAAACAAAAAACATTAGAAATGTAAATTTTGTTAACAGTACTGGCACAGACTGGTGATTGCTAACAACACTCACCACTTAGCCAAGGTTTACATGTTCAAAACACTTTGAAAATAGTGTTGGCTCTGAATAGTACGAGGATGAATTAAAAAGTAGCAAGTTTGTCTTGTTGATGTCCTAGGCCAGGCAGGGGAAAGTGCTTAAACTCTGTCCTATCCAAATTAGAAGTGGGTGGATTCACTTAACCTCTGTTTACCTTTGACTACACTCCAGGTGCTCTCACTGAAGTCCATGCCAAAAAATCTCACTGACTTCAGTGAAAACAAAGGCAATCTCTATAAAAGCCCAGAGAGGTGTATTTTAAGATCCCTAGACTATATGGGTGGATACAGACAGAGAGGAGTTCCTCTGCCAGGTTCTCGGCTCACTAACTGTGCACCCGCTCCGCACAGAAGCCCTGCAGCCATGCGACCGTGGAGCAGCGCCATACAGATTCCTGAGCAGGGCTGGCTGTGTCTGACCGGCTGGGAGCTTCCCATCTTTGTCTGCACCTATCCTGGTGGACGTGACCTCGGTGAATCAAAGACAGCGCCAAAAATAAATCTCAGGAATTCCTGGCTCTTGCCTCTGTGCTTTCAGCCCACTAGACCGTGCCTATACACTCTTGGTGCAGGGAAAGCATTTTCTTTTGTATAGAGTTACTAGAAGAAATCAGTATTGCTGCTGTCTTCCTCTGTAGGCCTATACTGGCGTCACCCTGATGAATCATGTGAAAGCAGCGCTATGCCATGCAACACCTTACTGTGTGCAGGATTATGCAATACAAAAAGCGCCGTTGCAACTCAATACAGTATTAATGGTGCTGTTTCCAAATAAGCACAGAGTTTTCTTCATGCAAATAGGATTGTTTGTACATGTTGCCTTGGAGGGAAGTTAGCAGGGGGTAAAACCCACAAAACTGAAAGTAATAACAAAGTGTAACCAAGCATTACAATTTGTTCCTGGCCCACAGAAAGCTAATTGGACTGGGCAAGAACAGACACAGTGACGGTCAAGAGCACTATTAGGAGTAAAAGAAAAGTACGAATTTAAATTTAAAGAAAAGGTACAATGATCAACAATTTATCAGTAATTTGTCATAGTGGAACCACCCTATGCCAATGTAATCTACTGCTGCCTATATCAGTGACAGCTGCTCAGGCAGATACTTACATCTTTAAATACAGCTTTAAGTTTTGTAATAGAGTAAGGAATAGGAAATTCCTGATGAAATTACTAGGGTCAGACTCTAAAATGCCAAGAAATAATTAATTGCCTAATTACTCAAATCCCAGTCTTAAATGTTCCACACATCTCTCTTTTCATATCCAGAGGTTCTGACCTCTTGCTGGTACTTTTACATCATGCTCATCTCTCCTGTAATGCTTTTCCTTTCCACGGTGATTTGCATCCTGAGATCTTTGCAAGCTTTTGCACACATGGCATATATGCACAGTTCCAATTATCTTTTTGACTGCTGATTTATGAATAAATTTTGCTTCAGATTAAAATTTAGCCCTTTGAATCCAACTCGCAGGTTTCTGGTCAGCTGCTACAGTCCTTTCACAGATAGCTTCCTTTTCTAAATACTTCTTTCTCCCTGAATGACTAAATGCCTCAACTGCTGGCTCTGATTAAATTATTCTCTTTTTCCAAGGTTAGCAATATGAATAAGTAAACAGTGGTAATCCACAGTGAGTCACTCCTGCCAGGCACCTCACCTGGCACATGGTGGTAAGCAATCTGACACACCTTTTGTTTCTTCCTGGGCATTCCTGCCTTGGTTTGGTAAGCTTTCCTTCTTCCCAGCCTCGTATTTAGCAGATCAGTCCAGAGTGTCCCTCTTGCTGCTGATAAAGCACTAGAAGAACCGTCCTGCAAGGCATTCAGTACACATCCCTCCCCTCTTTGAGCATCTGTGCAGTCCTTGCCACGCAGAGCTTTAAGCAAGGTCAAGCATCTTGGTGATGGTATAATAGCTGCCACGTGGGCAAAGTTGAGCTGGCTTACTTGTAGTTTAGTTCATATGAAGATCATGCCCTAACAAGGTCAAGCAAAGTGGGAGGGAGGACAAGAGGGGCATTTCTGGCTCATCTTTCACCTGATTCAGCTGCCTTGTTCCAGGAGAGAAGCCAGAGAGGAGGAATAGGCTGGGACTCCACAGACCGTTTCTGCCATCACCTGAGAAGAAGGGTTCACATCCATGGTGACAGCTGACCAGGTGGCACTGGTGGAGGTGGGAGAGTGTGTGGGGACATGGCAAAGGAATGACTAGCAGGGGATGGAGGGACTCAGGCAGCAGGGTGTCCCACTGCAGCTCTCAGGATGCTTTCAAGCAGCTCTGGAATCAGGGCTGAAAAGCCCCACTGTGATCAGACAGGGTAATATTCTTCAAGTATGAATCTAAAAATCAGTCTGTTTCTAATCACAGGCCAACCACAATGTTATGGCAGGATGGTTACACCCATACAAAGAAGGAGAAATGGAGAAGTGAATCTGCAACAATGCAAGTTTCCTCCCAGAACTCGGCATCGCCTTGAACAGCAGCCGTTTCAGTTTCCCCCATGCCAAAGCAAGCATGGTCATAACTCACGGGGCAAGCCAGAAGCCTCTGCTCAGCAGGAAGACGTAAAAAGCTGCCAAATCATGGAGAACACAAACACACAACCAGGCTTTTGTTTGTGCCTCCTAAAGGCAGTCCAACAGAAACAACAAGTTTCTGGACTTTATGTGGCTTCTTCTAAAAACAGAACGTAAGGGCAAGTTCTTGAATCAAAGGTGCTACTGTGTGAGCAGAGACATCTCAGGAGAGAGGCTTTTGCTTTCTTAGCGCGAAATTTGAAATAGGGAGAAAGCAAATGCATGATTTAACCTCTTATTCAATAGATTTAGTGTTGTTTGACTAGGCCACAGAAACTGATAAGCAAAGGTGACAGAGGGACTGATTTTCTTTCACTTCACACCTGAACCATAGCTTTAGTGCTGCTGATTTCATATTGGTAGAATAGTGAGGAGAACTGGGCTCAACAACTGTTTTTACAGAGAGACATAAGCTACAATATTTAAACATGGAATTTGAACTTTCTGCAGAATTACAGGATTAATTCTGTATCAAGAATTTCTCTTTAGCTCCAAATTCAGGGACATTTGCAACATACAGACTATTTTATGCTTCTTGGATTTCAAAGGTTTGCATTCTTCAAAGACTGTTTATCCTATTTGCATAATGATTTCACCACAATATTTTCCTGCTCAGCATCTGAATCTTAGGATAACAACATATTCTTTAGTAGTGTAATTTACTCAAGCTCTAAAAGCTTCGCTGTTAAACAGAAAATAATACAGCGGACTTGTAATCACATTTATACTCATATGATGCTCTTCAGCCTGACCTGTTTGTAAATTGGGGGCCTACCCTTTGGAAGTATCACGTGTTCATAATTCCCATTGAAATCTTAGAGATGTGGCAGTGCTCAACACCTCTGACAACTGGGGTATGTATCTTTCATCCAAATCTGTCTGCATTTCATACAGCTCCTTGTTAAAAAAAAAGAAGATTCAACATGTACCCTGGAAAAGCAGCAAATGCTAGATGCAGTATTGTCGTGGTTTTAACCCCAGTCGGCAGCTAAGCCCCACACAGCCGCTCACTCACCACCTCCCGGTGGGATGGGGGAGAGAATCAGAAGAGCAAAAGTAAGAAAAACTAATGGGTTGAGATAGGAACAGTTTAATAATTGAAATAAAATAAAATAAAATAATACAAACAAAATTATAACGAAAAGGAAAACGACGAGAGAGAGAGAGAGAGGACCAAAACCCAGGAAAAACAAGCGGTGCAACCGTTTACCACCTCCTGACCGACGCCCAGCCAGTCCCCCAGCAGCGATCACTGCCCCCCAGCCAACTCCCCCCAGCTTCTATACTGAGCATCATGTCCTGTGGTATGGAATATCCCTTTGGCCAGTTTGGGTCAGCTGTCCTGGCTGTGCCCCCTCCCAGCTTCTGTGCACCTCCCTGCTGGAAGAGCATGGGAAGCTGAAAAGTCCTTGACTTAGTGTAAACACTGCTTAGCAACAACTAAAACATCAGTGTGTTATCATATTATTCTCATGCTACATCCAAAACACAGTACTGTACCAGCTACTAGGAAGAAAATTAACTCTATCCCAGCTGAAACCAGGACAAGTATACAGTGGAAGCAGGAGGCACCTTTGACTACAGAGAAGAGGACAGATTTTCCCATTTCTTATGCCTCTTCCATTTCCCATGCAAAACACAGGATCTTATTCAAGCAGTTTTGTCAGACTATGAAAATGGTAGCAACCCACCAAAACAGGCTTTTTCTTATTAGTAGGGCCTCTGAATGAGTGTATAAACAAGCACCTTTTGTTCTGTTACAGGAAACAGAACTAAGTCACGCTAATTGGGGGGGGGAGGGGGAGGGACATGACTTGGAGCTCTCGGAGGAGAGAGTTGCAGAACTCAGGCACTGAAAGCCACAGGAAGTGAAGACACGTGCATCTGACCAAAGCCACCACTGCCTGTTGGCTTTGGGCTTTCTCATAAACTGAGCTCACTCTACTTCTAAGCAAACAGCTAACCCTCACCACTTCATACAAGTGGAGAGAATCCCACTTGGTTGTTGAATTATGTGAACAAGGAATCAACCTCACAGAGTCTTATGGAGCTGGTGGGGTTTCACCACGCAAGGAAGGTGGTTGACTCTGCTGGACCAGTTCTAGGGGAGTAAGTCTCCTGAACGGTGCAGAGAAAAGAGAGATAAGATAAGGCAGGAACAGGATGTACTGTCTGCACTCAGAGCAATCTGCTGTGATACTGTTCTCTGCTTATTTACAGTAGGGTGGTGTCTGGGATACATCAGACTGCTGGCATAGATTTGTCTGATATGAAAAGCATGTCAAACATACGGATCACTGATTTTTTTTTAACCAGGGCTTAAAATACATTGGTAAAACACTGGTAACAGATCTCTTCCTGTCAGTAAACCAGGTAAAGGTTCAGATTTCAGAATACACATTTGTTAACTGTGGCTTAATTTGGGAATATCTGCTTATATGAGTTTCCCTCATTCACAAAAGCAATCAGAGTGAAAGGATAGGAGTAAATCTGTAAGTACTGTAAGATAAGACCATAGATATTAATACAAACCTGCAAAAGGATTTACTTACTCTTTTCAAAAAACATCGGGCAAGAAGCTCAGGGTTTTCAATACAATTTTCTATCTCCTTAAGGAAAATCCTGAGAGGGAGAAAGGAAAGCAAACAGTAAGGTAACATCCCACTCACACTGTGTGTTAGCTTCTGTGTAAGTGCAGCTTAAAGCCTACGTTTTTGTAGTAAGAGGATTCAATGGGGAAGGTAACAATTCTGACACACAAAGAAATATATTATATATATTTTAGAAAAACGGGATGTGGTTCACAGCTGATTGCCTGAATCACCAATATTATCATGTTTTCATCTGCTCACAAGCATCTGACACATCTGGCTCCTCTGGCTGTTGAGATTTGTTTCCAATATGTAGCCCAAACACCTGCTTCCCATTTGGTTATAAGGATTTTTCAGAACAACTAGAAAAGACAGAAAAGCTCTGTCAGATGCAGTTGCTTAATCAGCAAGCAGTGAAAATATGGGATGTAGTCCAAAGGCTTCTGCGGTGGCAGTCAATGCACTAAGCCTTTAGGGAAAGAAAGACCAGGCTTGCAAAGGGAGGGGAATGTCATTCTCCAAATGGAAGACACATTCTTTCAAAATAATAGGTAAACTGCAAAATAATTTTTCTACTATGTATCAACTACTCTGGCATAATAATTAAACTTGCAAAAGAGGGGGGTTTTTATTTATTTTGTTCAACTGTTTGGTACATCTTACAGGCAATTATTATCCAAAAGAATTCCTAAATTCTTACTTTAGCTATAGCCAGTTTTACTTAATCAAGGCTAAGAAAAGCAGAAAATTTACAGAAGTAGCCCTAAGCTTTGTGTTTTGAAAGAGGATCTAAAGAGGTTAATCGTGTTCATAATTGATATTCTGTAGTTAGGAGTACTAGATCACCTTGTCCACAGTGTGGACAAGGCTTCTGGAAAGGTTTATGATCATGTGAAGGATAAAATTCCTTACGAAAAGTGCTATCAAATATATCATGTCTTCTGATGTGATAACAGAAATATGGGACAAATAAGCTGAACACTAAGAAAACTTCCTCACAGAGGAGTTTTGCCAGAGAAAGAACATCAAGATTTAGTCGTGTGACATCTACCAGTGTACCAAGGGAGGTAGTAAAATACTCGCCATGAGGGACATTCAAAATGGATAATGCCAGGGGAAATCACTAGTAAATGCACAAAAGGGTATAATCTTTCACAAAAAAAGATGAAATAGATGATCTCGGAGGTGTTCTCCACACATGGGTTTTATAGGACACACACAGAGGCAAAGTGAGGATGACTTTTCCTGCCTGCGTATGTGTGAGTATGACAAAGCACCCACATAAAGGGAGTAGAAATGACAGTAGCACCCGAGGGCGCAGGACAAACACCAGTTCCCACGTGCCTGTTGTGGAATTCGTAGATTTCTGGGAGGTTCCCAAAAAGAATTTCCTTCTTGTTCTGGAGTGCAGATGGAATCAGATGTACTAAACTGGGATTGTCCATTTCTGAAGCATACCCCTGCAAAGAGTGGAAAATAAAACCAGGCTGTTTTTACCAGGGAAGAAATACTGTGTCTGAGACACTGAAAAGCCCCAAAGCCTATGTGCTTTTTGTTCTCAACAGAGCATACAAAGGCTTCTCCTATGCCAGCTTCTTTGTTGCTCCAATGAATTTCTGATGCTTCTAATTTTCCCCAGAGCTTTTACCCCTGATAGCTGTGCAAACACATTTTTAACCACAAATGGACAGATTACTGGATTAACAAAAAAGATGAAATTATGTCCCTAGGATTCAAAAGCCATTTTGGTCAGGTAGGGATGGAAACTGCTAAGTTTGATAGACACATATCTTTCTGCTACACTGCTTCATTGCAAAAGGGTTAGTTTGGATTTATTTGTTGAACTGTGGTATTTGGCTTGATTATTTGGTTGTTTCTTGTAGAAACTGGATTGTGTTTCTTCAATAAAAACTTTGAAAGAAGAACATTCTGAGTGCAGATTTTAAACTCAAGAGTAATATACCAATTATCAGAGCTGTCAGCTCCCACAGATCAAATCCAACAAAGAAGCAACCACATGGTTGTAAAAAGAAACTACCCAGTCCTTCAAGTCCCACCCAAATACAAACATGATTGAGCCCTACTCAGCCTCCATCCTCCCACAGACTAGGGACCTCAGACTCTACACACAGAGAGTATGCTGGTATTCTACGAGTTTCAAAAGCTCAAGAGTTCTATTTGCAGTGTGAGCTGTTCTTTTCTGTGTTCAGACGCTACATGGGACAACAAAAAAGAGGGAGAAGAGGGCCTTCCTTTTTTTCAATAATTTTCCAAACCTACATTCACAGAAATTTAGTGTCTGGCCCCATGGAAACCAAGGGTGCTGTTTCTGAGGTCTATTGATAATATTTTGAAAAGGCACATTATTAACTATTCCTCTGTCCCTGACTTTGAGAACCATGCAACTTTTATCATTCTGTGGGCTGGGGTCAGAAAAGGTGCCTCTTCCTTTAAGCCCTGAGGAAAGATGTTCAAAACATCCTTCTCATTTTCCATCTCCAAGGCTGAGCTATCTTGCTAACAAAGCCTGTGTACTCTAAACACAAGGTGGTAGGTGACAGTGCTCAGCCCACGAAGGATTTGCACCCGTAGTAATGACTCAGAGGTTAAGCACCAGAAGTCATTTCGGAAGAGTTTCTTACCTCTATTATACTTTGAAGTTCTTCTACATAAACCCGTTCTGTTTCTATCAGCTCATTGATTATGTGGCTAAAAGACAAGAAAGTTGGAGAGTTAGAGTGTTTACCAACAGTTCAACACAGCACACATGAAAGAAAAAACGTTATTCTTTGCATATTCTTGTTTATGCCTCTGACTACACAAAAAAACCCTCCAAAGGTCATTTCTCCATACTTCAATATTGTGCCTTGATGATAAGCTTAAAAGTCCTAAACATCCCTTGGACTATTGTTTTTTCAGCTCATTTTAAACTCCATCTTGGTTGCTTCTGTCGTTTTTATACCTACAAATCTGAATAAAAAGATTAAAAATGCCCCAGAAGGCAAACAAAAAAGGTTTCCTCTTCTAATAATAATTAACAATACTCAATAAAAAGGGATTATATTTCCCAAGGCTATGTTATGTTTCTGTTTTGCTTTCTTTTATAAAATAAACAAAATTGGTGATTAGGCTTCCTTTCTTTAATAGATTGCAAACACAGGCAACAGGATGATGTCAGAAGTCTGAAAACATGAAAGAAAATTAGAGTAAAATATTTATACTATATTGTGGACTTTTCATTTCTAATATTAGTTCAATGCTCCTAAGTAACTTGGAGACCTCTATCTTGAAGATGCCTGATTTATTTCACAGAAACATGAATGTAACCAATTCACTTTTGGACAAATAACTAATTAGATTTTAAAATAAAATTGCATTAAATCCTTCAACTTTTTTTATGCATCAGTTGTCCCATATTCTCAAGAAAATGTTCTTTTTAATACTCTTATGAACAAAGTTTTCAGGGTAGCTCTTTCAGTGGTTTGAGCAGTTTCTCCAAGTAGAAAAGGACTAACACCTAGTATTCCTTTCCCAGTCCATGCTTCACAAGAGTCTGTAACCACACAGCTACATCAAGCAAAAACACATCACCAGAAGGACACTAGGGAGTAAAGTCTAGAGAAACTGGAGTAAACTAGAGATGCCGGGGGAGGGGAACCTCAATCCATCCCACTCCTACCAGTTTGATGCCAGGGCCAGCAACAGATGCCCAGAGCCTGGAGAAGGATCACAGGTCAGCAGGAGAGCGCTTGAAGAGCAGCACAAAGGAACTCCAGCCAGTAGGACAGCTTCATCGGGGGCCCAACTTAAATGCCTCTATGAAAACGCACATAGCATGGGGAATAAACAAGAGGAGGTAGAGACATGCGCACGCCTGCAGGGCTACAACCTTATTGGCATCATGGAGATGTGGTGGGATGGCTCCTATGATTGGAGTGTTGGGATGGAGGGATACAGGCTCTTCAGGAAGGACAGGCAGGG
>NW_008796193.1:7791977-7814576 GCF_000699145.1 Aptenodytes forsteri
GACGGGGCTCTGAGCAACCTGATCTAGTTGAAGATGTCCGTGCCCACGGCAGGGGGGTTGGACTAGATGACCTTTAAAGGTCCCTTCCAACCCAAACTATTCTATATGATTCTAAGTATCACCAGCCATAAGCAGCACACAACCTGATGCTAGTAAAGTGTAGGCAAATATTAGCATCAATAACAGTACATGCATTTGTCCAGTATCTCCCTGTACATATGTTAGGGTAAGGATGAAACCAGTGATGGCTAGAAAGAAGAAAAAATCACCAGCCATAAGCAGCACACAACCTGATGCTAGTAAAGTGTAGGCAAATATTAGCATCAATAACAGTACATGCATTTGTCCAGTATCTCCCTGTACATATGTTAGGGTAAGGATGAAACCAGTGATGGCTAGAAAGAAGAAAAATATCTTATGCTTGGAGACCCCTCTACCTCAGGAGCTACCTGCCACTTTACACGTACAAACAGTACCATTAATCCCAGGTTTTCCCCTGGAAATGTACTCGCCTAGCATGCTACTGGCCAGCCAAAGACATCATGGTGTGTCTGGAGGGTAGCCTCCACAGTAAATGCTACAGGAACCATGTTTTTTGGCAAAAATACAGATTTCTGGTATTTTGGTAAAAAGCTCTCCAAGAGACTGGAGGAGATAGAAATCTGCTCCTCTGCTGCCTAGTGCCAGAAGCTTGAAGCATCTCAAGGTTGCTTTCTAGAGGAAAATACAAAGACTGGAAAGTCACTCTATCACTGCTGCTGGGAAGTTTGCTCTGCCTATGTCCGGTTACCTCATTTTTACATATAGCACAACAGTCATGTAATCAGCCAGACCCCATTAGCCCTTTATACCACAAACCACATTTATACTGGTGCATCCACTGTAAGGGGATTTTGTCATTCTCTACGTTTTTTAGGATATCCTTTTTGAGATTAATAAATCAATCCTACTTCTGATAAAGCCTCCTTTATATGGTTTGGCCAGGCATATGAAAGTAAAATACTCACATTTCAGGCAGCTTGAAATGCACAAGCACTGACTAAAACCTTACTAGGTCACTAAAAGAGATTCATTGATTTGCTTCAGATTTACCCAGTCTTTTTCAAGGCAATATGGTTTTGCAGGCTAGGTGGGGACCACTTACTCTGGTCTCATAGGCTATTACTGCTTTATGGACCACTGCTTGAGAAACATTATAAATACTGAGAAAACTAGACCTTACCTTCAACTGACCCATAACGTTTCAAATTTTGTTATAAAATAACTAGGATTTCAGAGATATCTTGCCTTAATGCCTTAAGTAAAGACAAAATTGCAGTGTCTACCACAAGGTAGGGAAATGGGTCAGGGCTGTACCCTGCACACTCCAGTAGTACTGACTCCAATTAGTTAATTGAGATATTTACGCACAGGAAAGTTGCACCTAGCAATAAGGAAAAAATTGTATCACTCTTCATGACTAACCAATACTACTGAACAAACACAGGTGCAAAGGGATTCTGCAGTACTATGCATGATCTCATAAAGCCAAGCCATGTTGGACTCTGATCCATGTAAGAGCTCTGTCCACGTTTCCCTGAATTTGTACACTTTTGAGCTGGAAAATATGTTTGGGGTATGCTCAGAGTACTAGATTACTCTTCATGAGATAGATACATATGCCACTTTAATGCACCTTCATAAGAATTGCACAGTCAATGGCCTGAGGGGCCACTTGTTAAAAAATTATTTTACAAACGTTAGCACTTGCTTTTACAGCTGACTGAAACCAATAAAACTTTTATGGTTAAATATGCCTTTCCTTTTAAGAACTATTGAAGTTACTGCACGGACCAGATGCAAAGGGGGACAAGCAGATTGCCACTCTTCTAGCATCACTACCAGTTGCAGCACTGAAAAGAAATCATGAGGACAAAGCACAGCTTGTTTCTGGAGTCAAAAACTTAGGTTGGCTATCAAACTGAACTAACATATCTCATCAAGCTCAGGCCACTAATGGTTATCAAGCTACAACACAAACTAGTGGCAGAAACTTGTTGAATCAGACAGATGTTTGGTGGTCACTATCTGCTTCAAACTAAGTAGTTCAAATTACATTTGTCACTCTGGCTATCAGCTTCAGTAGAGAAAATTGGAGATTCAGTTGTCCAGGTAGGCAGCTAATAAAACAAATACAATAAACCAGACACATCCAAGTATAATTTCCTATGCAATCTTCATATTTGCACTGGCACGACAATGTGGCCGTAGAAACTGTGCATACATCCTACCTGTGCACACAGCTATGGTCTTTGCAATGATACACAGAAATATTTTAACTTTTAGCACTCTTCAGAGCCATAGGATGGTTATATTCTTGGTTCCCTTGGTGGACCTAAGAACTACTGCTCTGCGTTTATTTCATGAATTGGAGAACAGGTTTGACACTGTTTGAAAAGGTTGTTCCATCAGTTACAAGTTTTGAAATATCATCTTTAACTTCAGCTCTAACCTAAATTTATTTTAAGGAAACCTCAAATTCTCTTTATTATTTCTGTTCTCCAGGTCCAGAAGACCTAAAATTTCATTTTGCAGCAAAAAAACATAACAGAGCAGGTATGACAAAGTCACCAGAGAAACTTAATATTTTTACGTTTTAAATTAATCTTTAAGTTCATCTTACTGTTGAAAGATGCCCATTTACCTGCAAACAAGACATAGATCTTCCAGATGTTATTTAGTCAGTTACCTAACAGATTACATCAGGACTGACTCTGAAGCAAACCCAACACTTAGCTGACAATTATACCTGAAAAGCAAATTATTAGTCCATAGGTTTCCTAGCTCCTGTCATAAACAAACAACAGTGTGGTGCCTGTCAAAAGTACAACTCAAAGTAATCCAAAAAGTAGAACAGAGGCTTTTAGGATATTTTGCTATTCAGCTTTCTATGAAAGATGAAGCAAAAATGAATTATTTTCATCTTTTCTGAATCCTAGTTTAACATAGAGTACCAGCTCTTGAATCCCCGTTGTAAGAAATCTGTTTTTTTTAATTGATTTACTAATCCTAATTTTGTTTGGAAACATAGTCCATTCAGGGCATCAAAAAAAAAAAAAAATCACATATGAGGAATTTTTTATTAGAGGAAGTTCTGTGGGGCTCCTAAGACACTGCCATTGTAGTTATGGGGTTGTCATAAAATCTAACACGATTCTTTAAGAAGATTTGATTTTACTATTTAACTTAATTCTATATGTAGATTTATACTAAGAGTAAATGCTTTAGCTTTTTAAGTGTTATGAAAAACTTGTCTAACTAACCCTTTCACTTCTTGTAAAGGTGGTGGTAGCCATTTCAGCATCTCGGTTTCAATGACGATGAAACAGAGACAAAATCATGATGGTATTCCTTCAGCTCCTGGTTAGAGTTCAAAAGCTTCATATCTCTAAACCATGAGTCTGTACATAAAGGGTAATAATTTTCCAATACTTCTCCATAGTGAGACAGCAGGATTTGCTGCCTAAATAAGACTTTCACTGCTCAGGTTTTTTGGTGGGTTTTTTTTTGTTGTTGTTGTTTATTGTTTTTAACTGTAGTCTTTTTCCAACCACAAATTGTGTCCACATGAAAAAAGAGGAATTTGACCAAACATCCAGCATTCTGTCAGACTCAGCACACATGCTTTAGAACTGTTTTCACACTTGCCTCTTAGTACCCATGGCCAAGTACATCTGTGGGATTTCCTACTTGGAACACAGGAGCTGTATGCTTAAGCTTCCCACTGTCCCCAAAGCAGAATACCTCTCATGCTTCTGCAAAGAGCTGGTGGGTGCAAATTCTACTCCCAACGCTGCCACTGGTTGAAAGTGTTGCATGATATAATCCATCCATCTATCTATCTGTGCCCATCCCACAGTCTCCAGATGGTATTTTACGTGATTACAACTCTCTTCTTCTGAAAGTGTTATTCTGTATTTCTTTCTCTAACAGGGCCGGTGCTACAGCAGCCGCCAGGAACACTCAGCACAAACCCATCAGAAAAGAGCCTTCCTTAGCTCCAGCGCTCCCGGAGTAACTTACCTGAATTGCTCTCCAAATAATATCCACAGCAGCAAAATCTCAACCATTAAAGGCTGTTGCACAAGAATCACTCTCTTGTCAAACTGTTAACAATACAGAGCTATTATGGCACAAGGGATTTAATGGCATTTGAGATAGTCTAATGGCCTAGAAAACTGGTAGTGACATAATCTGATTGACATCAAGCCATGAGGGGTGAAATGTGAAATGTTCATCATCTCTTCCAGGATGTCATGGGGCAGCGAGGGTAACTCAGCATGCACCTGCTGCGAGTATCATGTTTAAGGAAAATATGATGCAGCAATTGACAGGACTATTGTCACAGTCAGTTCATCCAACTCCCTTTTGCCCTTGTATGCTCTCAACAAACATGACTAGGTTAGAAGTCATTTCTGGTGACCAGCTACATCGTAAGTCCTCTTTACATTGTCCAGCATTTGAACAAAGCTAATATTGCAAACGCAAAATACATTGTTTCTAAAGAGAAAGGACATTGGACTGTAGATAAGAAATTAAGACAAATGCAGCTAATCCATTGTCTTTCTAACTGCTAAGAAGAAAGTACAGGCACCAGGGTTCACCCTTATGTTTCTGTCAATAATATCAGAAATTAAACAAAAGGTGAAACAGTGAAGGAATGAAAAAGCACATCAGAAAAATGAAGAATATAAACTAATCGATGTCAGACCAGAGATACAGGCCCTTACTGTATTTAGAGTTTTAAACTTAGCTCATTCAGTCTCTCGCTTTTTTTCTGTGCCCATGTCCAAACTACATAGCAAAGTTTCATGTAGATTTCTACCAGCTTCCGAGGGCTTTTCTCCAGCCTCCAGTGCTGCCACACACACTGCTCACTGGTCTAAATCAGCAGACTGCTCCCTTAGAGGTAGCAGCAGACACAGCACTGATATATCTGCCATCCCACCTGCTTTTGTATTTGCTTTCCCCTTCACAAAGAAACATGAAAACAGGAGATAGAGCCAGAAGGAACCACTTGAAATCTTGCCCTTGGTGCTAAGGGACTGTTCATGGTTTGGCCAGTAAGTATGACAACTTGCATCCTATAAACAGGCTCGTTGCAGCTGACTGTGTCTGAGAGGATTCGGAGGTAAGTTCAGAACAGAAGCAGCTTGCAGCCTCGACTTTGGACTCAGCATTGTGATTACAGGAAAGACCCAAACACTCCCCTTGGTGACTGGAAAGTGGAGAAAAAACAGGTGTAACTGGGATGTGTGAGGTAAAGGTGGGGAAGATCTTCCACACTCCATTGTTCCTTCATTTCAGAGACATTTTACAAGAATGTGAGGTTTGGATGGCAGCAGTCCAAAGACAACAGTTGGCTGAAGTTTATGGGCAGCTCTCACAAGGTTAGTTCCTCACCAGGATCATTCCCAAGTAAGCAGGCCATCTCAGCACGGATGGTGAAGGATTAGGCATCTGACCTGAAGGTCTAAGGTTTCCATGGGATCTGAGAAATCCCTAAGATCCTATCTATAGGCATCTTTGCTGCCAGTAAACCTTCATTCCACTGGAGTATACTTGCTCCTTCCCTAAAGAAACAGAGACTCACCAAATTAGAAGAGTTCCAAAGGTGGAATATTCTGGTCCCAATAATACCTGACCCACTAGCTTTCCTTGTGTGGAAATAGCGACGTGAAACACTGCTCAGGAGAGCAAGGCCAGCTTTCCCTCTGTGGAGGGAGTTTACTGTGTGTCCTAGCAGAGAGGGCTCAGCCACCGCTAACCTGGCAAAGCAGTCTGTATGGCAGGGCCTTTGCTGCTACCGTAACTTGGCAGAAGTAGGATGCGGCTGTGGCAGGGAGAGATCGCACACAGGCCCACTGATGTGATGCTGTCAGATGTTCCTCCAGCAAAGGAAACTTCTTGTTATGGGAAACAGTTAAAATGCATGAACTAGCTCGCATTTCTTTGAATTATTGATCTGGGTTTCTAACAAAACATCATGGCCTTGGTTACACTAAGACCACATTTCCCACAGGTGTGATTTCACATCAGTTTCCTTTGGGCGGATTATTCTTGCTTTGGCAACCATGACATCCTGTGGCCCTGCAGCACTACTAAGATCTTGCACATCGAGCCAGTTTCCACCTGAAATGACTCCTAGCTTTGAAAGACATCGCAGTGCTAGCACAATAAGGATCCTAAGAAAGGAGAAAGTAACAGGAAAACTATTTCTACTTTGTCATTAGTGCTCTCTCTGACCTCTGGCAAGTTATTCATGCCATGCTGAAGTGAAGGAAAAAAAGGATTGCATAAAGGATTCTCTCCAACAGGGGTGAGAATACAGGAGCTGCAAAGGACAGCAAAGTGGCGGGAAGAGACTTGTTTTTAGCCAAAGTCATAAGTGAAACCTTGAAACTGAGGTAAACACGGGTATTAATTAGCACCCTTCACTTGTAGTGGTGCATTTCTCTAACTGTCACTGCCTGTGCTGACATTTAGACCAAATGTAGCTATTTATATTGCTTTGGACTGTGCAAATAGCAACTAGCAATGTTGTTAACCAAGTATAAACTAATCCTGCACTGCGTTGCCTTGTTGCAACAAAACTTTGTCAATAGGTATTTATATGAGCTAGCTTCTTCTGCTAACTGAGAGCACACTACTAGGAAGGTCCTCACTACGATGACCATAAAGAAGATGTGTACCGGCCCATTATACATCAATAACTCTTCCTCCTTCTTTCTTCCTTAATAACAGAAGAAAAAGGAAACGTAATTGAATGGCTGGCCGAGCTCCCCAGGTATGTCAGGTCATTATGCAGTTCTGTATCACAATAATTCTGGTAGGAGCAGTGTCAGATTGTTTCTTTGCTGTGGTATGTGCTACCTTAAAAAACCCTACCATATATTGATATAACAAAACACTAAGCAGACATAATATCTAGAGGCTACCACAACCTAGTAATATCTCCATGGCTAAATCTCAATGGCTTTTTGCTCATACAGTTACAATTTGTGCATCCAGCTCAGATGGCACATAAAACTAACTCAGGATTTTTGTTTCCATAACTGTGCTTCTTTTCTAACAAACTCATTGGCTCACTTCCATTCACAGATCTTGTTTCTATGCCAGGATTTGCTATCACAGGTGCCTGTCCTGATAGGGAGTCTTTTCCCAGAAGAGGAATTGGAGCCATCAAACAGAATTAAACCAGTGAGCTTTTCCAAACCCCAATCCATAAATCATAACTGGTGCTCCAAAATTATTATGCTGCAGAAAACCTGTCTGCATGACTGATGTGGAGCCAGCAAAAGTGGCACTCATGCATGGGTACGCCATATCTGTCTTGCAAAAACACACGGTGTCTGGAAGATGAAAAGTCAGTATTTGCAACAGCTGAAACAGCAGAATACCAGTGTGCAAGAGTAAAATACTCAGTGGAATTTATTAAATTAATAAAAATAAAATAAACATCACCTTTATAAATATATCTAATTTAGATAGAGATCTACTTAAATTGAAAATACTGGCTTTTGAAATACCTGAGGCTTCAAAAACAAGAGAAAGGACGGAACTTTGTGCAGTGCAACGGATACATATACTTGGAATAAACATCAACATTGGATAGAGTTGGAGACACACATAACAGAAGTGAGAGTGAAAAATTTACTGGCTTGCAAATATGAGCACAGTGGTAAAGACCTTCTTGGCCCAGCACTCTGGCTAGTCTTAAGTGTTGTCAGATTTCTATTTCTGAATGTAAATAAAATATAGACACACATAACAGAAGTGAGAGTGAAAAATTTACTGGCTTGCAAAAAAATGAGCACAGGTAAAGACCTTCTTGGCCCAGCACTCTGGCTAGTCTTAAGTGTTGTCAGATTTCTATTTCTGAATGTAAATAAAATATAACAAAATTATATTTTTTGCAAAGGTATCTATCTCCTTTGTAGGTAGTAAATGGTGAAAATCTCACTGTCCCACTGGAAATAGAATCAGCAATAAATAGCACATCCAGTTTTGAACTAGAAATTGCTACTAGAAATTGCTACAAGAAATTCTATTACTGGTCTAATCTTAAAATCTCAAAATGATCTCTGTGCTATGGAATCAAAAGAAATGACAGCATGTCAGCTGCTGCGTAGAGGAAACTTCCATTCCACCTACATAATTGCTTTTAAGAGGATTTTTTTTTCATTTCTCACAGTGCTAAAAGTGCCTTTCCCAGTTGAAAAGTATTCTCAGCTGAGATTGTGCAACAGCTTAAGTGAAATTTAAGTAATAAGTCAGTTGCTGTACTTTACTTCCTAAAGTGGAATAAAAGATCATTCTGGACGTAAGAACATTTGTTTGAATGGAACTTTATATTTGTTAGTTGATACAGAAAACACTTCTGATTTCTCTGACACATATTCCTTTTTTTTTTCCCAAATGAAAGAGAGTAATGCCTTGAAAGAACAGTGATTGTTCTTAAAGTATATTTCATGGCTGCAAATGAACCCCAACTAACTAACTTTGAGAAGCATAAGGGATTTAGATAGTAAGCTCCATCTCATCTGAAAATTAGTGCCCCTTAGTGAAGATATTGTAATTGCCTGCCTAGGCTGCTGCAATGTCAACTGGATTTGCTCAAGTTATTATGGAAGTTCTTCTGAACAGAAGGACTGTATCTTTGTTAGAAATATATTTCACCACTGAAGTCACCATTTATAATATTTTGCTTCTTCTGAAATCTTCAGATCTGATCTCTTTGCATATAAGGAATTGTCCCACATTCATTGTTCCCAAAACAAATTACCTTGGGGAAATATTTTTATATATCTTAATTAGTTGACCTACATTACAGGAACCAGAACACAGTTGTTAATGGAGAGGCAAATTAATTAAATCACCTACAGAGAGGAATAATATGAATAGAGGACTAAAAGTCAAGCAAGAGTTGTTTCTCATCTCAGCTGTGCATCTACACTGAAGTGATGTAGCTCTGTACACAAATCTGAGCTAGCTTTAGACAATGTGGATGCTGCAGACTGGTCCTTACATAGGCCAAAATAACATGCCAAGTAGCTGGGCAAATATTTGTCAACTACGCATATTTGTGAACTACCCATCAGGTCCACCTCGGGATTTGGGTCTTTTAACCTTGCAGCTGCACCATTTCTATTTGATGATAAAGACATATTTAGCTCTGCGATATCTCAGCATTGAGTAATCAATTAGCTAAAAGCAGGTGAATAATTTATAGATCAAATTTGCTACTAATGTAATTGCTAAGTGGTGTTACTATTAGGCCATATTTTAGTAGATTGTAGTAGGCTGCTAGTAGATTGTTATCCGTACAAGCTACTTGACACACACATGCTTGTAAAATATCTGCATGTAACTGAGACATTGCAGGTTAACCGGCTGCTCCCATACCGTGGAGACTTCCATGTAATTTCTTAGCATTGTTTGCTTGCTTGAGATTATGAGTATTTACATATAGGCCACAGAATTAACTTAATGACTCAAATTTCAGTATTCTCCCTGAGAAATATTGTCCAGTCAAACGCAAACCTTCTGATTTCTTAGGGCCAGGCAGATCTAGTACAGCTGGATCTTTCATTTACTACAGCAAAGTATATTGCATAAAGGACTTAAAGTGAGGACAGAGGAGAAAGAAATAATTCTTCACTACACTTGCCTAAGAATGGATTTGATCTGCTGAAGTCATTATGGGCACTCAAGTTTACCAGCCAACAAAGGAAGCTCACTGCTTTTTTAAATATAAAACATATATGTATAAAAATTAAATAAAGGTTATTAATATACTCATGTTGAGATTTACCCTCTTACTCGTTTCTAGCTAGTAAGGACTAGAACATACAGTTACAGATTATATTCAAAAGATAAGACCTCTAAAATAAAGCACTCTAGATTTTGCATGTCCTGTGCAAAATGTGGGAAATTCACAGGGTTCCTGTGTCCTGGAAGCCGTTTCCTTCCTGGATGCTATTTTCTTAAAAGTTGAAATAGAGCAGATAAGAGATCTCTAGATATGTAATAATTTCTGACTTTTGCAGAAACTATTTAACAGCTTTTTTCTATGCTCAACCTGACTTTTAAGACAGAAACTACTTTCAGTTTACATACGGTATATTTTTCCATTCCTTTGTAGATACACTATAATGATATCTAAATACCAGTTGACCTCATTGAGCAAGAAATCTGATAAAGGCTGACAGTGCTGTGGATTTTCCCACACAGAGTGGTAAAGCATGATATTTGAAAACAGGCTTTTTTAATAAAAGCAAAAGTTACAGTGGTAAAAACCCAAAACTTTCAAACAGACAGGACCAAAAAAATAAAACCCAAAAGTAGGTTGGAGGAAGCTTAATGGGAACTATTTATACTGAGAACTCATGTTGACTACTAGAGCTCAGGCTCTAAGTAAACCTAAAACATGCCCACAGCCTCTCTCCAAAAGTCTGTGTAAGCTCAGGTGGGTATCCTTGCTGAGCTGGTGTGACAGAGAAGGATTTAAGCACGTGTGACTCTGCTCCATACAGATTCCTACACCACCCTAATCTCTGACTCCAGAGCACCTCCGTTAGGTCGTGCAACTAACATCTCTCATGCCTGTGGTACTCACTTGTCCTCATCCTGTCCCTGCAAGGACCTTTTGTGCCGTGCAGAGCCATTTTGGATTGGGATAGAGAAGCTGAACACGAAACTAATGTTCACTTCATGCAAATGGAAACACAAATACTATCCTGAAGGGCCCACTGCTGGAGGAAGAGATGAGCTCCAGTGGTTTTGATTCTCATAGCAGATCTGCCTTTGATAGCTTTGTTCTGCAAGACTTTGGAAGGCCATTTGGGTAGAATGAGGAATTAGTTTTATTATTAAAATTAATAATAATTGATTTTACAGACAGCCCTGAGTTTATGTTGGAGCGGGCAGACCAGAGAAGTGCATGTTGTACTTGGAAGGGAGTGGATGGATTTGATGAAGATGCCTAGTTCCTATGTGGGTTTGTATTTCAAGCATTGGAACAGGCTGCCCAGGGAAGTGGTGGAGTCATCATCCCTGGAGGCATTTAAAAGATGTGTAGATGTGGCACTTAGGGACATGGTTTAGTGGTGGACTTGGCAGCGTTAGGTTAACGGTTGGACTCGATGATCTTAAAGGTCCTTTCCAACCTAAATGATTCTATGATTCTATGATTTCAGTCTGAGATACGACCCTAAGGAAACTCCATCCTGCAAAATCTGCTTCTCCCTGTAATAGGACACAGCATTGTGCCAGACTTAAAATCTACGGTCCTCCTGCCCGAGCTTTGGTAGATCTCTTGGATATACCCTGCTTTTAAATGTCCTCAAGAATCAGTATTCTGTGGGGCTTGGGGGAAATAAACCAGGTGTTAGTTACATGACAATGGGAATGGAACAGGGAAAGAAAATCCTGACAAGCTAAAATGGAGTTTATGGGAGCAGCTGGAACACATATTCTGCTCGAGTTAATCTCTTCTTGGCACATTTACATCAGTAAGTTGTAAACTGCCATGGCTGAGGAGCAAACACATCCTTTTTTTGTGTGTCATGCTTTCTCCGCAGGGGTAATCTGGGGCAGACGGGCAGGCAAGGATCATACCATCTGCAGCTACCACACTCCATCCAGCAGTGACAGGCAATCACAGCTCTTAGCAACATCCATATCCATTTACTAAGCTATACTTTGGACAACCCTCTGTACCACACCTCTGGAATGTGGCTTGCAGAATGATAAACTTAGAGAAAGAGGGAGAGACACTGTTGGAAGATATTCCAAACTTAGAAAGCAGCTTTTCATAACTGTAGGATAGATTCCAGCCCAATAATATGTTCAAAGGGCCACTTTACAGAAAACTCTCACAATTGCAGATTGCAAGAAACTGGGAGGATATTACCCAGCATTTGGGTAACAGTATTACCCATGTTTCTTACTTTTTTCTCTAAGCAGCTGCTAATGGCCAATGTCCAAGATAATACAATGCGACAGATAGATTTCTGGGCTCATCCAGGACTGCCATTCCTCTGCTCTTTTCCCTGGAAGAATAGGAAGCTTGGTTTATCAGTCTCAGTGGCTGTTACAGGTCTTACACAAGCCTTGCCTACGTGGGAAATGTCTAGTTTGCCACTTCAGTGTTTGTTAGAATTGGGGCTGGGTGCAGCTGCAATGGTGACTGGAAGAGGTAAGAGCACGCCACGCCAGGCAGAGCTATTACAGAGGTTGGAGCTCTTGGTGTCCTCTACCCATGCAGTAAGTCTGGCCTGAGAGTACTAGTGGGGGAGCCAGCACAGACAAACAGAACCTATGCATTTTTACCAAGAATAGCACGTGCACTGCCACGTTATTTAGCTCTAATTCAGGTCAGAGGCCATAAAGGCAAGATTGTCCATACTAGTTTGTCCAACACGGCTATTAACCAGGGAACAGCATTTGAAGACAGGTTTGCAATAACTAGAAATGAAAATAAAGCATCAGTGCCTTCAAACGAGAGGCTACAGAGAAAGATCAGCAACGGTGCATTGAATAATCTGTATATGCACAGGAACTTTGCAGAGTCTGCAGAGGATCTGCTTGGCAGACAAGTGAGACTATATAGAACAGAATTCCTGTTTAGACCCATATGAGGAAAGAATGTTCCTGCTGGATGAAAAAATGTAAGTGAATTTTCAGAAATAAATACAGCATTCTAAACATGAATATGTCACAAATCTTCCAAACCTGGTTATTATATTCCCAGTTAATGAGCAGCTTGTTAAATGCAGGAAGTAAAGTCAGCGGTGATTTACTGAACAGCGCAATTGATAGATCACTGCTCCATTGCATCACTAGCTACACAGGACTGAGTGATCTCCCATCTGCTATGTCCTGTCTGCTACCGTCCTGCAAACCATGCAATTATTTAGATCAGCCCAGTGTGGGTGCAAGTCACTGACATCCTGATTAGGCAACATGACATGCTCTTTGTGCTGCTGTAAATGACAATGTGAAGCGCTCAGCACTCCTTCATGAGCTAATTGACATACAGGAGCTGCACGTTTTTAACTTCAGATCAGTTTAAAAACAGATTTCATTGGAACTGGTGTGAACGTGTATGGGGAAGACAGGTATGCTTTGGCAGCTCTGTCTGGAGAATTTTACACCCTGATAGGCGTGATTGCTTCTAGTTTGTTTCAGTGATTTCTTAGTCTGGAGACTGTCAGTGTCCTGCCCTTTAAAGAGAAAGCGGCACCATCTGAACTGAGGCAGTATAAAATCATGCCAGTGTCTCTCCTTCTCTTTCCCCATCCATCAGCTTGGCAGTGATAACAGGGCTGAGTAACATCCTCTGCTCCTTGGCTTGCGCCTATGTTACATGGGATTTCTAGGTGTCCTTCACGCAAATACAGAAAGGCCAAGGACTGTCAACCCGCTATATAGCAAAGCAAGGTTTGTATGGAGAAGTGATACAGCTACAGTTAGGGGAGGAACAAACATAGAAGCCTTCAGGCCCCCATGTGCTTCTTCAGACAAGATGCATCCAGTCCTAGGCCAACAGAAAGCAGCCTTTCTTTGCATATGCTCTATAAACCCTGAGATGGATCAGGGTGTGGGAGAGAGGAGAACTTTAGTAAAGTCCTGGATAGGCATAGAAAGTAGCCATCCAGTAAAGGATGCAGATTGCCCCCCATTGACTATGTGCTTGCTGAAGTTTCCAATGCTTTTCAAGTGGAGCACACACATTCCTGTGACACAGGGCAAGACAGAAGAGACCTCCGATCCTAATCTCCCCATGTGCCTAAAACAAACCAACCATCCAGTATGTGCGTGTGGCCAGCTGCATTACAGGAGCCTGCCCAGAGCCAGCAGGCAGCTGAACAACTGCACAGAAAACAAGTTGAGGAATTCCTGGGATTTCTGAAGAGTATTAAAATAACCTTAGTATCCAATAGCAAGCAGGTATGAGAGATAATAGCAGAAGTGGCTGCTTATCCCTCTTTGATACTTGATTAAGTGCAAATTTTGTAAGAAAGCATGTGAATGTTGAGAGTGTTTATTTCAGCTTTTCTCTACCTCCCAGATTTTTTGGGAGCAAGGACACAAGGACTTCAGAAAGCCTCCAGAACACTCAGTAAACCAATGTATTGTAACAATAAGATTTTTTTTTCCCCTGTTCCTAATAATTTTCCCAGTTCTCAGAACTATTTGGATCTATAGTAGGAATATGTCTCTTCTTTCTATTCTACACACATTTCTATCAGCAGCAAGATCTCCCTACATGGCAGCATACACTTCACTTCAAAGATCTTCCCAACCCTTTAGGCTGTAATTAGACTTGTAAGTGCTGGAGCCAATCTGCCCAACAGGGAAACTTCTCTGAAAACAAAGATTTTGCAAGGTTGAAAGAGATGATGGCAAACAAGAAATGGCTAGTGGCTTCTTGAAATTTCTCCTGCTGACTGCTCTTTTATTAACTCTGGTGAAAGAAAACAGTTCCCTGTGCCTAACAATAAAGTCAAGAACACAGTTTCTCTTTTAAAATGTAGGCTCCACGTTCTTCTGCTCTAGCAGCTGAAAGTTTTAATGAGTCTGGAAATTAGACTGGAAAGACATGCTGTTGGGGTTCTCCTGTAACACTTAGGTCTCAACTACTCACCAAAATCACCTTATCTCAATTGTAACAGAAGTCTATATTATATTATATTATATTATATTATATTATATTATATTATATTATATTATATTATATGTGTGAAATTTGTTACATCTCATATTTACACACTGTAGGGAAACCTTTGCAATGGATCTTACTTACGCCATATAAAAGGGGAAACTCATTCCCCCTTTTGGGGTTGTTCAGTCTGGAAAAGAGAAGGCTCCAGGGAGACCTTATTACGGCCTTTCAAAATATAAAGGGGGCCTATAAGAAAGAGACATTTACCAAGGCCTGTAGTGACAGGACAAGGGGAAGCAGTTTTAGACTGAAAGAGGGTAGATTTACATTGGACATAAGGAAGAAATTTTTTATGATGAGGGTCGTGAGACCCTGGAACAGGTTGCCTAGAGGAGTTGTGGGTGCCCCATCATTGCAAGTGTTCAAAGTCAGGCTGGACAGGGCTTTGAGCAACCTGATCTAGTGAAAGATGTCCCTGCCCATGGTAGGGAGAGTTGGACTAGATGATCTTTGGGTCCATTCCAACCCAAACCATTCTATGATTCTATGATTTATCTCTGCCTCCTGTAGAAGCTCTGCATCTTTGGCCAATAGCTAATAAAATCAGGGGTCTTAGTTTCTCTCTCCTGTCATATGCAGCTCTGATGATTACAACAAGCACTTGGACACCAAAGCTTTTAGCAGCACTCCCTGAGCTACTAGTATTTTTGACACCAGTCCACACCTAAATTTAGCAATTCCCAGACCTAATGTCAGTGCAACTTTGCTATTGCTGATTTAGAATAGGGCTCTGGCACAATATTCTCATTCTGAAAATAGCTTCTAATTCTTTACCCAGGGCAGAAGCGCTATCCTGTTCTACCCACACAACCTGATGATTCAGTGATATACTTAGTTATTCTCATGTTCAGAGTGATGCACAGACTGATTTATGAAGCTCCCCAGTCCTTGTTAGATCAATAACACTGAGGGTAGGCCTGACCCAGATATTAAGATACACTGAATTTAAAGGACTCTTAAATTTAAATCATATCCAAATCTGCAGTTGGAACCTGTCATTTAAGGGTACAAACACCTTCAGGCATAGACCCGCAGGTTGCACACTCCAGGATGTGAGTTTGCAAAGTAACAGCTGGCTGCTTGTATGCAGAAGAAGTGGTGCCAGATGCTCCTCAGATTTCCTCAGCATGTAAAGCAAACTTTATGTGCATGTTCAGAGGATAAGCAATGAGTATGCACTGTGTACTTGCTTGAAGACTATTTTGCATGTATACGGAAGTGCTCCATGCATACGTGATAGCTAGGGCCATCCCATATTCTTAAACTTGACTCTCGTTTAAGTCCCATAAATGATACATCAGGGTCCAAACCCTAGAGGTAGTCATTCATGAAGTTAATTCTATCTGAATATAAGCTCTAGGAGAGCTTACCGTCTCATGAGAATTTAATTCAGAAAGCAGGGATTATGCTGCTTACATGACATGGCACATCTGAGTACAAAACCACCAATGCCTTGCAATTTTCCAGCTTATTATTCAGTAGCAATAGACATGAATGAAAATTAGACACAAGTAACACTACCGTAACTCCTGCCACTGCACACCTATCACTTCAATATACACATTGCTGTGCTTGTAAGTGATCACTGTCAAGGCCACATTGACAACCCATTGATGTCATCAACACCATGTGCAAGATCTGGGGGGGTCATCTCATGAAAAGAGTTAGGCTGTGGTCAGAAAGTCCAGGAACAGATGTCATACTTCTGTGTTTCCAAAGGGAAGCACTAACATTGACTAACAAGGTCTCCCAGCCCTTGTTGCAAGGTGGACTAGAAAAATGATGGGTGAATCGGATCCAAAGCCAATCAACCAGAAAATATTCCAAATTTACAGGAAATTCAGTTTCATATCTGATGGGTATCAATATCAACTGTTTGGATGCAGTTTCTTGATCAGTTTATCCACTCCATAACTATGAAGGAATAAATATGCACCTCTGCATGCTCCCAGTCACTCCCTTGCATTTGACAGTGACTGTACACCAGCATGGATGCTCAGATAAACTGGTGAGGAAGATGAGTTGACCAAACTCAAAACTAACCTCACAAAAAGATAAAAAGTCATACTAGCTGCACAGTTGCTAGCCCTGTACAACGGATACAAAGGGACCACATGGGGTGGGTGTGGGGAGAAAGAGGAAGAAAGGACAGCAGCAGCAGCAGTAAATGAGCTTAGACTGATTGTGAAACCATCATCAGAATAGACTTATGAATCAGATTTCCCATCGTAGAATGATGACCAAATCAGCTCCCCATAATAACGTTTGAACATAAATTGCAAAATATCACAGTAATGTAGTTAATGCATATAAGATACTAAGGAGCACAGTAGTTAGGACTCCATGAACCTTGGTCAGTTTCCTACGATAACATCTATGCAGGTAGCCTACAGCCATTTCTGTAAAAGCACTAGAAAGGGTTGCCCTCCTTGTGATTGTATCAGAAATGCCCAACTATTTCATACTTACAGTCTAAACTCAGAGTCATGTGATTATGAAAGACCATCAGATTTCTCATACAAGAAACATCTCATGGTACACAGAAAGATTTAAAAATGTAAACTAAAAGGCTCTCAGCTAGAACATGATATAACAAGAGAGCTAAGAAGGCCACCTGAAAGTAAAGGCAATGAGAGTCCAAAATTACGATTTTTGAATGGAGGGTGCTGATTTGGCTTATCAAACAGAACTGCGCTTCTGGATTTAAAAATCACCTTTCTATTGATTAAATACCTCCTCTCATGAATCTTAGGCCCAGACTCTGTGTACTGGGCTGCACCGGACAACGCAACAGTTAGGGCACACAGATGCTGTTTGATCATGCTGGTCCATCCGGTTGGAATGGGTCTACGTGATGAAGAAGGCAGCGGTTGGGCCAGAGGCACCTATCACAACCCCTCTGAGAGCACTGTGCGACTTCGTCAGGGCTCCATGTAGACTCAAAGGCTCAGAAGCATTAAATGACAGATCTCTGATCCCAACCTCCTTGTAAAAATACCTCATTGGTAAGCAGGCTTCTGTGTTACTTTTTCTTTCCTAGAAACAAATATCTTTAAGAAAAGCCATTCCCTCCTACCTTCCTCTCCCACTGGGCAAGAATAGCTAAAAGTACGTTGCTCATACCAAGAGTAGGAAACAGTAACAGCAGAGCAGCTTAACACAAATCTGCAGGAATTGCAATTCATTCTACAAGATTGTAACATCTAGGTGTTTCTCCCTGTTCTGTTGAATCTTATCAACTCATTATTTATGCTGAAATAGGGCCTGAAGTCTCCACCAGCCAGACTGAGGCCAACCGTGCCAGATGGCTGAATGCGTACAAGGAACCAGCCTGTCTAAAATCCCATTCCTGCAAGCATGCGACTGTACTCTCCTGCATCCGTTCTCAAGTATTAGTCCTTATGCCAATAAATCACTTTGCTCTCTAAACACCTGTCCTGGTTTCGGCAGGGATAGAGTTAATTTCCTTCCTAGTAGCTGGTGCAGTGCTGTGCTTTGGATTTAGGGTGAGAACAAAGTTGATAACGCACCGATGTTTTAGTTGTTGCTAAGCAGTGCTTACACTAGCCAAGGACTTCCCAGTTTCCCATGCTCTACTGACTGAGAAGGCTGGAGGTGCACAAGAAGCTGGGAGGGGGCACAGCCAAACTGGCCAAAGGGACATTCCATACCATGTGACGTCATGCTCAGTACATAAACTGGGGAAAGCTGGCTGGGGGGGCCGCTGCTCGGGGACTGGCTGGGCATCGGTCGGCGGGTGGTGAGCAATTGTACTGTGCATCACTTGCTTTGTGTATTATTATTATTATCATCATATTATTATTATCATTTTATTTCAATTATTAAACTGTTTTTATCTCAACCCACGAGTTTTTCTCTTGTGCTCTTCCAATTCTCGCCCCCATCACACCGGGTGGGGGGAGCGAGCAAGCGGCTGCGTGGTGCTCAATTGCCGACTGAGGTTAAATCATGACAACACCTCTGAAGACCTGAGCCTGTGTGCGCTGTAGTAGTGCATGACAGAGTGTGATTAACACACAGCGTAGGTGTTTCCTGGAGAAAAACATGTGTGAGGTACTTTTCAGAATAGCATGCTTGATAGTGCCGTTTCCTTTTTTGTTGGTTTAGATATGCAGCCTGCTATGCATCTCTGTCAGGGCCGAGGCCGAAGTGGACAAGATATGGCTGGGATGGGATGTTAAAGATTTAATTTATAAAGAAATAAGGGTGATGTTCTAAAAAACCCCTCCTTAACAACATTACTGGGGAAAAGGAAGAGGTGGAGCTTTATTTCTAAATAAGTTTTTATCTCAACACAGGATCTGACCCTAACAGGATTTTGGTTTTTTTAAAAAAAAAAAAAAAGAGAAGGAAAGAAAGAGAGAGAAGCCAGTAAGTCCACTTTTTTTATTACTGTAATCCCTGAAGTGATACAGATAGAAACTCTCCTACTATAATTTCAGGTCAGAAGCAGGATGAAGTCTGCTTACTTCACTGGCAGAGATGCCTCTTTTAAATTGGGGAAAATTCAGATCAACCACGATGGGAAATTAGTGAGCACAAAGGAAAGGTTGTTGATCGTTTGAGCAGATGTCACTTTTCAGGAGAAAAGTGGACACAACTGTAAGACAAACTCAGTCACACCAAACTAAGTCTATTGGTAGTGCTGATTAGAAGCAGTCGCTTTTGTTCAATAATTTAAATACCTCTGACTTTGCTTTCTATGGACCTAGTTCTTAGAATCTTGTAATTATGTCTGAATCATGTTTCCCCATACACATACCTTAAATTTTAAAGCTATCTCCTGATTTTGAAAATGTGACTCCTTGAAGCTGTATTTTCTAGAAACCATGTTATCAAGACACAGATAACACAGAAATATTTTGGTTTTAATTTTTAAATGTCTTTGGAACATTTGACTTTGGAAGGCTCCGAGTTGAGACTTTTTTGTGCTTGTGTTCGGTAAGCTGGCCTCCTACACATTAAAAATATGAAGTTAAAATTGCATGCTTATAGTCATATTTGGTTGAAGCATAAGTGAATCATGGTTTGTTTTTTTTTTTTTACAGTTACTTGTGGAAGGCAGAATCCAGCTGCTATTTTTTTTTCTCTCTGGTTTACCAATTTCAACTGAAAATGAAAACAGGAAAAACTGGTGTCACCAGCCAAGAAATCAGTGCTCTAGAGTTTTTTAAATATTGATCATTGAGAATTTCTCATTCCAAAAGGGACCGTTTTATCACTGATAAAATGCTCGAATGGGATGACACCTAAAAGTAAGAATGAAGAATAAACTTATGAAAAAAAAACATTTGTGAACTAGGGAAGGAATCAGCAATTATTGTTTTGGCAGGAAAAATGAATGATGCTTTGTTTATAAGGTTAGTTCTACTGTTATTTAAACACTGCTTAGATAACAAGCCAAATTTACACAAGATCTACAAACTTTTCCTGCTAGGGTGAACTGCCAATTGTAAAGAATTCTAGTTTGTCTTACTGCAGAATCAAACAGATGAAGAGAAATCTGGGAAGGCTGCTATAAAGTGTTTAGTCATATTAAGACATATAGCAGGAAAAAGGAGAGATCAAGTGAAAAACTCCTTAGGCCTTGAAGTTTCCCCAAACAAAACCTGTATTATGAAGCAACACATCCTTCCATGGGATTGTTAACTGCTCAGGTTTTACCCTTGCTCTACTTTTGCTGGGTGCCCTTGACAACAGTGTTCCCATCTCTGATTTTCTCTCATGTGTGTAAAAAGAAAACAATTCCTCACCTCACAAAGATGTTGTCAGATTTATGGCTGTAAAGTGACAAACAGACACTAATTGCCATGATATGCAATAGTTAAATTTCTATGAAGTCAACGATGAGGTCAGGAATGATTCAGATCAATCACAGTCATGTGAAAGAATGGAAGACACACCATGGGCTTGTGTTTGGTATTTATATTCAGTAAGAAATTTCAGATTTCCAATAAACCATACAAGGCACAGCATTATAGTGGCTTTTCAACTTAATTTGAATGAGCTTTTTTTTTTTTTACCTTGTTTTTCTCTCTACAAAAGTTTTGCAAAAGTGTATTTAAAGAAGGCACGTTCATAGCGCTTACCTTGGTTTGCTTTTTAAATACTTCCATCTCAGTCTACCGACCACAAAGACCGACATTGATGTACTTCAATGAATCAGCCATTTCCCTCACGATGATGCAAATAAGCCACCAATGCTTGTGGGGAAGGTAGAAGAGAAAAAAACCCTAAACCCCACTCTTCCTTCTCCTCTGAAGATTTCCAACAAGAAAGTGAAATAACCAAGTTTCACTGTGACCTACAAGCTAACTACCCAACAATAAGATGTTATTTAGCACCTCGGAGACTTAGCGCAGCAGTTAGCTAAACTTTTTATCGTGCCCCCTAAGACATTTTTAAGATATAAGTAACTTTGAACTTCTAAGAAACATTACTTTTAGCACTTTGAGTGTCATTGCAAGACACCGTTTCCCCACGTAGCACGCCGCAGTCTCACCCTCACCACCTCCTCGGGAGAGAGGAAGAGGGAAAAAAAAAATTGCATCAATCTGGCACACCGGGAGTACGGATAATCCCAAAGGCACACGGTGCCGCAGGCGGGCAGGGTGTTTATAAACAGTGGGAGATCTGAGAAGAGCAGGGGAATCCAGGGCCAAGCCCGGAGAGCCTGCAGGGCTCGGCGGAGGGGGAGGAGAGGAGGAGCCGATTGGCTCCCCGGGCCGAGGGCTCCTATATGCTGCGAGTGAATGAGGCGGCCCCGAGTGCGGGCTGGGCGGCCGGGCGGCCGCGCCGGGGCGATTCCTCTTCCCCAAGGAAGGAAGCGGAGGAGAAAGCAGCTCGCTGTCCGGGTTTGTTGGTGAGATGCGTGAATTTGTGCTGGGTGTCGTCGTGTCCCCCCCCGCTTTCTAAGTTTGTTCGCTTGCAAAGAGCAGCCGGGTTGTTTCTTCCTCATTTATGTGTAAAGCGAGTAGCTGGGTAATTAAAATTAGCGAAAATACTCTGTTTTCCTAAATGTTCTTTCCTCTTCTCTGCCTGGCTTCGGGGATTGTAAGAGCTGGCCTATTCAGGGGAGGAGGGCGTCTCACTTCTCCGCGTTTCTGGAATTGCGGTTCCATGCTTTGGACAAACAAGTTTTTCAGCTGCTTTGTTTAAAAGGTTTCTGCTGCAGATCGCATCCATTAACTCCGTACGCGATTGCCTTGCTGCTGCCTTAAAGAAGGGTTTTGTCGGAGTTGGGGATTTCAAATTTCTGTGATAAACGAGACCCAAACTTCAGTGCGGTTTTAATGTCTGTTTTGTGTAGCCTTCTAGCAGATTTCCCCCCAAAACTCTGATGATCGTCTGGCAGTCGGTTGCATTCTATAAAAAAGAGAAGCCTCAGAAATTTTTTGTGGCCTTTTCAGGGTCTTTCACATCCCCTGAGCCGTGGAGGGAAAACCCGCAGCCACTCGAGCGTTGCGATGAAATAACCCATTCAAAGCAGTGCTGTTTCCTCCGCCCCTTGTTCCAGCAGCCCCTCACGGGTTCCTATTTCTCCAAATTTTTTTTTTTTTACTACAGGAAAAGTGGTTTGGTTTGGGGTTGGTTTCTTTTTTCCCCCTCTCAACTGTTCCCACCCAAGAAACTCGCAAATCCGGCTCGGAGTTTCTTCGCTCGGCCCTGGGTTGCAACACGGGGACGCACCCCCGAAAGCGTTGGGGCAACCCTCCCGCCCTGGCCTCGTTAGCGCCCTAATTAGCGCCGGGAGTTCCTCTCCCCAGTGGAAGAAAAAAAAAAAAAAAAAAAAAAAAAAAAAATGATGGAAG
>NW_008796193.1:7815362-7832364 GCF_000699145.1 Aptenodytes forsteri
ATGCGGGGCAGAGCTCCGGGCGCGATGGGGGCGGCTGCCCGGAGCTCCGGCTGGAGAACGGGGCGGCGGGGGCCCGAGAAAAGGGGTGAGTCGCATTGGCTCACCCTCGCAGTGGGGAGCATAGGAAACACCTGAGCTTTTTAGGAGAAGTAGCTTTGTTAACTGCTTCTGAGCAAGTTCTTGGAGTCTCTCTAGAGATGGGAAACTGGCGTTACGCCAATGTAAGCAACTAAATTAAGTGCAAGGCAATGATAAAAAAAGCCTGTAATTCTATTCTGGCTACACAAAGCAGTGGAGAACTCGGTACGTGCTGCTTTCTTGCGCTGCAGCATGCTCCTCTAGTGACTGCTGGGGCTTATGCCCGAGGATCTCTTAGCAGTGGTGTTGAAACTATTAGTGCAGCTGTTGAAATAGACTTTGTATGATGCTGTCTTGTTCTCACTTCTCCTCCCCAATTCTTGCATTTCTCCTAGCAGTTGGAAAGGGAAAAGGATGGGGTTACCAAAGGGATAGATTATTTTAAAAAAGGGAAAATAATTGTATTCTGAGAAAGGATAAATGCCAGCTTTTTTTTTTTTGCCTTGTTGAGCAGGGCAGGAGACATTAAATCACTGTTGATAACAACAGTCATGGAATATTCTAGCGGTGTCCAGAAGGCTAGACCGTCACATAGGGCTGGGTGTTGCTCTGATATTATAGGAGTTATTGGTTGTTCTGCAGAGAACTAGTTTCATAGATGCCCACCATCTGTGATATACAGAAATACAGTATCTCAGTGAAAATGTGGGCTTTTTCACTGGTAACGTTTTGGGGGGGTTTTCTGCTTAGAAATGCAATAGCAGTATCTGCTTACTAGTTCTCTTCCATTGAGTGAATGAAAACTGTATCACTTCCTGCTTTCTCTAAGATCCTACATTATTGAGAAGCAAACTGGTTGCTCATGCTGCCCAAAGCAGTAGTTGGGACAGTCTCTCTGACATCCAGCCAAACTGCAGTAGTGCATACTAAAGCTAGGAATGGTAATTCACCTACAGATTAGGGAAAAGCATGTGGAAAACCCTGCAAGTCATTGCTTATCATTTGAAATGCCAGTGGCTTATGTGTTGGGTGTTATTCTGCACCTACAGTGTTACGGCATCTAGGATGTACTAAGCACTGCCTTATCTCCCATGGTTATCAGTCTATGCCTGAAGAATTGTCTAGGTAATCCTTTAACTTGAAGATGTCGCTTACTAGAAGTGCAGAAGTACTGAGGGGTTTTTGTTGTTGGGAAAACTTGCTGTGGTTTTGCTGTCACTGCAGTAGGTCTGCTGGGCCTTGGAACTGGCAGAAAGTGGTGGAGGGAACCAGAAAGTGATAGATTAGCATTGCACTACTAGCTCTTCCTTCCATATGGCTTGCAGAGTTTAGTAAAGTACCTTCCTCAGCTTCCTAGGATATGCACATCTCGAGTGAGGCTATCTAGTTATTATTGAGGTCTGCTGAATAATCAATCTTTAAATTCCAGTGGAAAGCAGCATAGTCCACCTCTGTCAAGTTGGCCAGAAGTGACAGCAGGATTTTCCACTGATACAGGAGACGTTGCGTATTTGGAATCTTTGCAACATTTGGGAAATTGTGGTCCAGATCCTGAACTGAGGTCTGTGTGTTCCTGAGTCTTCAACGTCTGAAATAATAGTCATGGACACTTGAGAGGTTTCCCCTCTTTCATAAGTTTTGTGACTAGGACATTTGCCCTTGGCAGCGAGAGGGGGAATGCTATGGAATGATCTCTGAAAGATGTCACTTGACTTAAATTCTATAGTCAATGGGGAAACCACCACAGCATATGGAAATAGGATGATGAAATAACCCCTTCACTTTGGAACTGCAGCTCTTTAGAATGAACCCGTACCAGTCCTGAAGTTTACCTGTTGCTTGGGTGGCTCCATAGTCTGATCTTCAACTTAGATGGAATTGTGGCTTGGAGATACATGCCCAAATAACTCAGAAAATCTAACAGATCCCAAGACTGCTTAAACAACCTGAGGACAGATGACCTCAGAAGGGAATGTTGTAAGTGAAAGCAACTTAGTTTGAAGGACTGTTTAAGAGGGACATCTACATATTGCTAAGACCACAGACTGTAGGAGTTCCTGCCTTGTAGTGCAGAGCAAGTTTGCTTGCTGCAGACCAGTTTCATGAGGTCAAGCTTGACTGCCTGGTACCATCTCCAGGTTGCTGGCTGTAGTCTTAAACTTGAATAAAAAGTGCTTGGTCACTCAAAATTCCCAGGAGTGCTGCCATGCTCTGAAGGTGCACCGTCACCTTTCAGGTGCAGCAACTTCAAAATACAGAACTCCTTTTGACAACATGGATCATATTGTTGGAGGTGCTTTGGGACATACCGGCATTTAGAGCTGAGGAAGCTTGCTTCAAACTGAACTTACTGTTGGCCCAGTAAGTCACTCTCTGCTCACGTTTCGCCTGCTGCATCCTGCAACTTCTAAGTTTCTTCCAGTTTCGCTTCTCCAAAGACCTGTGCTGATTGACTTAAACTAGCCTTTTGTCTTAGGGCAGGAAACTTACAGCTTTTCTTGTTCTTTAAACTGCTACTCATCGTTCACCACCACAGCCCCTGCCCCCCCATTAGTTGTGTTTTTCCACGGAATATGAAACAGACTGAGAATGGATGGATTTTCTTCTACTTGACTTGGTTAACTAAAGGAAGATTAATCTTTCACTTAGCACTGTATACTGGGGTGTGTAATCTGTGTTTTATTGTTAAGACTAGAGAAAGTGCTTGTAACTTTCCTGACTTCCCAATAAAATATTTATTCACTACATTTTTAGTAGGAAACCCTTATAGTGGGTAATAGAGGTGGCAAAGGTACCATACTTACGACTAATTCTTTTCTGAGGTTCTGGCTGCTTTGTCCGCAAGACTGAGTAAAGTCCTGTGGTAATTACAAGTACTGATTTTTCTATTGCATTGTTCTCAAAGCTCAACTTTCTAGAATGATCAGGCTTCTTTAATGGCTGTCTTTGTTTTTCCTTCTGCCTTAAGTCATCCCTGTCTTGTAAGCTTCTGCTCCTGTCTTTGTAGCTTCCTTCTAGAATCCACAGACTGGTGTTTTGTGATCTCTCTACCAATGATTTCCATTTGTAGTTTGTACTTAACTCTGTTTCACTAAACTGTCCTCGCAGCAGTTCTGACTCTGGTGCTGTGTGTATGCTAGTGCTGTATGTAGTTCAGTTACATTCTTGGCCTTACATTAGTCTTGCATACAAGTGTGTGTGTGTATACATACACACATATACACAACATGCACATATTTTTATATATATCAAAATACTATTTTTACTGGCTCTTGATGTTATTGAACAGTGTGACCTACTACCCATTTCTCCTAAGCAGAGACAAGTACTTCTGGTTAAATGCAAATGCACAAGTTCCTTCATTAAATTTACAAAGACTGTAGTCTTAGAGAAATCTCACTGCTTATTAAACATGTCGGGAGTCATTTGCAGCTCCTTTGTTTGACTTTTGTTATCTGATTTGAATCTTGAAGCTAGGCCTGACTAATTCTTTCTTTAGTCCTCTGTTCTGTGGCTTGTTAGGGCCAGTGACTTGTTAGCAGCTCTCAGTGAGGGTACTTCAACTGTGGTAAGCTAGAAGCTGCAGGATGCTGTTCTTAAGTTGCTTCAGCTTACTGTATTGTCACGTTTCTCCTAAGTGCATGTGGCGGTTGTTGGTTCTTCTCGCTTTTCTGCTATGAGCCTGTGCTGTTCCTGCTCTCCATACTTCGTAACAACAAAAAGCAGATGAGTGTCTCCTGTTCAGTGCCTGGCCTTGTTGCATTGCAGAAAAAGCTGTATAAAAGGCCAAAATTCTCCTTGGTTACCACAGAAATAGGAGAGGATTAATGGAATTCATCCCACCCAGTTTGCAGGCAGGCTTAAACAAAGCCTTGAACCGCTATTATTCCAGCCAATCTACAGCCCCTTTGTATATGCTGAGGTGGTTCTCAATCCACAGATCACAAAATCTGAGAAGTTTGTGCCTTTCTGGCTTGCTTGAAACAACACGGAGACCTCCAACATGTATGTAGGAGCCTTCTGTATTGAATCTGTCTTTAAATTTACAAAAAATCAACAGCTTTTGTTGTGAAATATTTGACTGTCTTGAAAACTATTTAAAATGTGAAGACTACATTAAAGGGCTCCATCATGCATAACGGTTACTTGGGAAGACAAATGTCATCACTCCGAATGTCCCGCCCCTTCCTTCTTCCCCCAGCTTTATATGCTGAGCGTGACGTCATATGGTATGGAATATCCCTGTGGCCAGTTGGGGTCAGCTGTCCTGACTGTGCCCCCTCCCAGCTTCTCGCCCACAGGGCCTGAGAAGCTGAAAAGTCCTTGACTAGTATTTAGCAACAACTAAAACATCCCTGTGTTATCAACAGTGTTTTCAGCACAAATTCAAAACATAGCCCCATACTAGCTACTATGAAGAAAATTAACTCTAGCCCAGCCAAAACCAGCACACCTTAAAACTTATGTAGTCATATAAAATAATTGAAATAGACCTTAGCTTAACATTTCACTACCGAACTAAAGGAAGAGGTTAGCTAGCCATCTGAATCCAGATCTTGTGGAAGTATTAAAACGGTGGTGACTTCTGTCAGCAGGTGTTGTTGCAAATGCAGAAAACATTCTCCTCTCTAGTCTTTTTTGGTTGCCAACTTTTCCAGTACACTTAGCTTTAACAAAACTTTCTTTGCTGTTTTCTGTAACCCTCTCCCCACTCCCCAGGAAGTGGTATCTTTTGATATAGATACCTAGCTCTTGATTGGAGAGCATGAACCTAGCAGGTTTGGATGATACCTGTTTCTTTGATAGGAGTTTGGCTTTCCTCAAACTACACGTACTTCTTAACATAATGCTTCTAGCACATTTATTCAGTTTCAACTTTAAAACTACTTGGGGCTTTCTTATGCCAGCGAAGACTGAGTGCTTTCAGAATTGCAGTCTGGAAGTTAAGACTTAGGAGAAATGGACAGTCTGGTGTGTTCACTATTTCTAGATAATGATTTGCTTAAAGTTAGGGTGACTCTTTAATTGAATTCAAGGTGCTGTTTATGTAACTTTAATTTTAAATTCATTAAAAATTAAAGTTCTTTAACTTCTGTTGCTGTATCTGAATGACTAGTACTTCATGCTTCTATAGAAAATGTGTATGAATGTATATAGTGTATACATAGACTTCACTTTTACACTGTGTTTGCACGTGTGGAAACAGTTTTAGCAAATTAGTGCAGAATTACCCCAAATGGGAATTAATCTCTTAAGAAAATAACTGAAGTACAAATGCTAAACAAGAAGAGACTATGTGGTCAGGTAGACTGCTTGCTTGATTCAAATAGATTAATTTCCTATTAATAAAAGAAGACAACCCACTAGATGAGATTATCCAAGAAGCAGACAGGGTCATTAATAACTCTCCTCCTCTTCCCTCAGCCTCACGTGGAATACAACATTTCTCTCTTTCAGCTTAAGAGTTGCTGGCAGCTATGTACAGCAGTGAACAGGAGGGGGTGAGAATGAACAAGGCATGATTCTGTTTAGGGCCAAGGGAACAGAGTGTGCAATGACTGTCTGTTCTTAAGTGCTTGTAGATCTGTGGGTGTAAGGAAAGCTGAAGTGGCTTAAGCAATATTTGCTCTTGGTGATCTCAAGAGAAGGGCTTTGAAGTGTTGTGGCAGTGGCAGCTCTGCTACATTTGTGGGGATAATGAGCCATTAGGGGGTCATCTAAAAGAGGTTCTCTTCCTCACGATTTTTCACTCAGCAGAAAGCTCATCTTTTAAATGTAATTATATATGCAGATGCTTTCTTAGATATGATAGAAGTATTGGGTTTTTTTTCCATAGAGCTGCTTCTTTTCTAGGCTGATCCTATAATTGCTTTAAGAGAACTATCTTAAATTACTAGGAGACTTTTGTGTATAGGTGTGTGCTTTGCTTGAGGTACATCTCTGTGCATGGTGGATTCAGTCTGGCATTAGACCTTGTGCTTGCTGGGTGTGTATATGTGGTGGGGGAAGCATGGCCTTGAAACTGAAGACCTGGATACTTCCCTGGCAACAGAGAAAATTAGTCTGTACTGTCTAGTATCCCTGTGCATAGGATTGGGACCTGATTTGCTCCTTAATTTCTGTAACATGTCTAAAGAACTGAAAAACAGGCTATGTTCCTGACTGTGTGACTTGGCTCATCTAAGTGGAAGAGTTTTTAACAAAAGTGATGTTGGTTCTTACTGACCAGGTACCATTAGGATGGGAACCAGCATTAGTGTTCTGCAGCCCAGTTTCCTTGAACTCTTGTGTACATGGTTTGCAGGCAGACAAGTAAACCTGCAGACTTGTCTCCCAGGGATCTACTTGTAGGTTTGGGAACATAAACTACTAGAAAGATTTGATGCAGAAAGGGGTGATCCAGGACTTCTGTCATACTCAGTTGCGTATAGAGTATAAATGGTGTCTGAATGGTAAGTCAGCATGATACTTGGCTCAAGTTAATGAGCCATGCTTAAGAGAAAGGCAAGTTTATGCAGCTGAGCTGATTTGGGAAGTCTAGATGGGATGATACTCTGCTATGTGGACTCATGAGTTTACATATCTCTGATCTGTGCAACTTCAATCTGGAAAGGAGAGAACTAGTCTAATAGAACACTAAAAAAACCCCACTGGTTTCTGTACCCTGTAAGTTAACCAGTATCTAACTTGACTTTTTTTTAATTCCAACACATTCTATCATTATTGGTCTAACTGAAAGAAAAAACCCACAATGCTCTGTCTGGCACAAAAACCCCCTGCATTCTAATCTACAAATTGAACTTCTCATTTGTCTGTCTTCCTGCCTTAGCGCCCACATGCTAGTGACACATGTAACATCCAAATTTTGACTGTAGACTCTTGCTGCAATATGGGAGATCCATCTGGAGTTTGATGCTGAATTGGGATCATAGGCTAGAGTATTGTCTGAGGAAGAGGGATAGACTGGAGAGCAGATAAGATATTTACTCTGGAATGAAAAACTTAAAACATGGAACTAGAATAGCAAAGCTTAGCATGGTTTAGAAATGGCCATGGTACAACAGTGTTAGTCTTCTGTTTAAGTGAGTCCTTCATACACTTTCTAACTCATTGTATTTTTTAAAAGTATTCTTACTAGGCAAAAAAAGTTTCAAAGTGAGGCCCCATAGAAAGGCAGCTTAAACTAGTCTTCTTGCAATTAGCTGTGTCAGTCTTAAATTTGACTTCCTCTCTTAGTTTGCCAGCTAGCATGGAAAAAGTCTGCTTCAGATAGTTGTTCAGCTTGATCTTCAGGTATGGCCTGTAGGCTGGAACAGAAATCACCATAGGTTTGTGGGGAAAATATGCAGGAAATAACATCTCTAGATCTAGCTGCCTAAAACAGGCAGCAAAAAGAATTACTGATTAGGTGGGGCTGTGATGTTGTAGCTCTTCAACTTTAACATGCTATGAAACAGGAATTCAGCATTAACATGTAACTAGAGAATTTGCATTCTCTTGTCTTCCAGTGTTGAGCTTTGGACTCAATCCTTAACTGCTTGATATTTCACAATTGCTTTCTCTAGTACGGGGAGAACAGTTTTCTTTGACCTTCAGCTCAAAGCTTGCCATGTGTAATGGGATGTCCTTCTTGGAAGGTTGTCTGAAGTACACTTTTGTAAAGAGGTGAATACACTAATGTGGGATAGAAAGCAGTGGCAAGCTAGCCTTTTTTGGAATGCTTTTTGTGGTCCTCGCCCACTTTTGCAGGCAAGGTGTATTTACAACATTCTGAGACTAAGTGAAATCTAGTCACTAGAAAATTCTTTACAACACTCATACAGAAGCTTCTGGATAAGGTTCCAAATATGAACAGAAATTGTCTACTATAAAATTGGGAGGGAGCTTTCTAGAGGCTATAAAAAGTGCTGACTGAAGTCTCACTGAAGCAGAAGATTAGTGCTGGGTGAATGGTTTTGATACTTAAGCTCTGCCATCCACACCTGACAGGGTAGCACTAACAGCTGCAGTTAATGTGCTCTGCCCCTTTGCTGCATATTTTTGCCTTAGTACATGGGAGTTGAAAGGAATGTGTACCAATCTGGCATGTCTTTAAATACTGGCACTGTAAAAGTGAACTTACATAAATGCAGACTGCTGTTCAGTATAGCATTAGAGCTCATCGCTGGCATCTGCCAAAACAGATATACAATAGGTACCATTACGGCCTTTGTAGCTGTGTCTTAGAGCTCTGACTTGCCTGTGTGGAAGTTAAGTACTTAACTTAGTCACTCTTCTCAGAAAATGAGGGCATGCGGCCTCAATCAGTGTCAGTGCCAGACTCTGAAACTTCAGAATATTATCCTTACTGTCAGTACAAAGAACTGGGTCTTTTCACCCAATCTGCTGCACACAAAGCAAAAAATTTCGTGTTGGTGCTTGTGTTTTGTGCAAAATCCCTTGTACTAAATGACTCATACTTTGGAGGCTTTCATTCTGAAAAACGCAGTCCTCCCTTCTAGCTTGTGTGGGGAAGAGTCTCCAGTAGATATAGCAGGTTAAAGCAACTGAAAATTTCAGTCTAAATGTAGACTGGTGCTTGAAAGATGTGGTCCTGCTCCTCACCTGCTATCTGCACAGTAGCTGTTTCAGGGAACTGATCTTGATGAAAACAACTTAAGAGGGCAAGTCTGTCCATCCTGGCAGATGTCTCCATTTAGCTTGTAGCAGCTGGGAAGCTTGCTGCTCCATTTTAGGGGAAACTGAAGAAATCGCTCTCTTCCTTTCCACCCAATAGTTGCAGCGAGTGCAAAACCTCTGTAGAAACTAAATCTCTACTGGCAGTTAGCTGTTTCCTGGCGGCATTAAGCATTTGCAACCTGTTTCTGCTTCCAGCCCTGAAGGAGTTGAAATGCTTTACTCAATTGCCATCTGATGCTTTGCCATCCTTTTGAATTTCTCTGCCAACAAACACTTCAGAGATTGCCCCGGCACTTATAAATGTTACACATCAATGAGCAGCAGCAAGTGGTCACAGCTTTCAATGTCTCATTTTTCTACATGCTGCTGTAGTTATTTCTAATACAAAGCTCCCCTGGAGGAAGTGCTGTACTTCAGTGCCCTTTTTTTTTTTAATAAGGGGATTGCTCTTGACTGAGCAACTTCAGAATCGTTTAAGGAGTCCATGTTTTGGAAGGTGTTGGATGTTTACCTTCCGAAGATCAGGTGTCTGTTCAATCTGAGAAGCCCTCAATGCATGCACAAAAAGCATCTAAGAATGCTGATTCTACCATCCCAGGAAACTACCCTGACAAGTTGCAGGCCAGCTAAAGAACTTGCAGGCAAAGTCTGCATATGACATTGCAGAAGATGGGTTAAATGTTCTTGAAACAAAATTTTCAAAGCTACTGTCAGTCACCCCTGAGTTAACATTCCTTATTGATGCAACATCTATGACCTGACTTGAAACTTTTCATAGATCTTGATAGCACTAGACTGTTTATTATTGTTAATCCCATTGTCATTGTGACCATATTTTCCTACAGGATACCTGTTGGAATTGACCTCTCATTTCTCACCAGTTTTGTACAGAACAAGGTGTAACAGTGGAAGTTTTGACATTACTTGAAATTATTTTCTTTGCAGGCTGTGTGCTTGTGCTTTCTTTCTATCTTGGTGCTCGTGAACTATGTAGGAAGGAAGGCTTAGCTAAGTACCTTACTGCATCTCTTTTCCTTAAAATGACTTTCTGTCACTGTGGCAGGAAATCCTAGAAGTGTCGGGGTGTAACTTGCTCAGTGTTTCTGTTCAGTTTTCTTTTGTGATCCAGCTCATATATAAGAGAAGCTTGAAGATTAGTTTCAAAGCAACTTCTTGATGTATAAGAAGTTCTCAAATATTGGGGAGTGAAGAAGGAGGACATAGGCCAGGGTAGAGATGACAGATAGTATGACTTGTGAAGACATGTCAGCAATGGAAAAATGGTAAGAGGAACCTAGGTTACATAATCCTGTAGCTAAAGCTGTAAGCAGCAATGTCCGTTCAGGCTTTGTTCCCATTAACTTAGGCACATACTTTCTTGCCCTTTAATTAGTCCATCGGAAGGGAAAGTCTTGATAAACATGTGATTCTGTGTTTTGATGGCTTATTTGATGTGCTAACTTGACTAGATTTCCTTTGGGCTTTTGGTGTAAGCAGTACATAAATCAGTACTGCTGGAGATGGAATTTCATAGGAATTGTAACTTTAAATTGCTCAGAACCCAAACATTGAAAAAAAAGTTTTAAATTCTACTTAACAAACAAAACTCAAACATGCCAAAATGTGTTCTTTGAACCCCATAGCTCCTTTCTAAACAGACTGAAATCTTCAAGAAAACCCAACCCACTCTTTTCAGGATTGTCTCATTGTTACACTAGGCTTGACAAATCTGTCTGAATTTAAATCCGAGCAGTGCTAATCTTAGTCCCTGCAGCTTTAACTGCAGTGTGTCTGCTTCTGTCATCTCTTGTGGTTGGGCACATTCCTTTAGTGCTGTAGAAGTGGTGTTGCAGCTTAGGTCCATGTGACATCTGAAGTCTTCCAGCAGGATGGAGCATCTCTGCAGTGTGCCTTCTGACCTGGACATCGCACTCCACTATCAAACAAGCTGATCTGGAGTAGCTCATATGACAGGACTATTCTGACTTTAGACCAAAAGCCTGTCCTAGGGCTTCAAGTTTTCTGTAGTAACACAGAGCCTGGTAGTAGCCTTAGGATAGAAAAGACTGAAAGCTTCAGAAACAATGTGTGTTACATCTGGTTCTACAAAAGCAACCCTCGACTCCTGTTGTGAACTTAGGTTAGGGTCTAGATACAGCTTGACCTGAATTAAGCACTCTCTGATATTTCCTTCAGGGTTACAACAGATTGCTTTTTCAGGGGTAAAGGTTGGGAGGAGCTGAATTTGGCTTGTTGAGCAACTATGTAAGCTCCAGAGCTGTTGCAAGCTGTGGAAGGTCAGTGTGATGAGGATGAGGGGGCAGTGTTGGGGGAAGAGTGAGTGTAAGGCTGTCCCCAACTGGCAGCAGTAAGCTTTCGATTGAGCTCAAGCATCATATGGAACTGCACCCTTCAACTAAGTGACTTTGGCACAGCCAAGGACAAGACATGGACATAGAGATCAGCAGCTCTTCAGATGACTTCTGTTTGAAACTAGGTAATGTTTGAGGTGTTCTTTCTTGTAGATCTTCTGAACTTTCTTTATCTAAGAGTTGTTGATGTGAAAGGGACAGTTGCTACAAGCCGATAGTAAAAAATGGTTCTATTTAAAATAGTGTTTCCTGGAATATCCTGCATTGCCTGGGGAAGCTACTTGTGATCTAAACTTATCTTCTGTCCTAGGCAGAAGGAGCGAAAAATAACTATATGTTACGATTTTTGTCTCTGTCCCAAAATACATGTTATGCAGGGATGTGGCATATCGAATCTATTGCAGATTAATTGAAGCTCAGCCTGTGTATTGTACCACATGGCAAAATTTGTAGCTGGGACTTGTCGGGTGTTCTCTCTGGGCAGTCTTAGTTGGTATCTCTTGGCTTTATGTTTTTATCAGGGTGGTGGTAGCTGGAAAAAATCTCCATGTTGGAGTGTCTTTTGTGTGAATGTTGTCTCTTCAGGGTTCTTACTGTGAGGGTCTGTCTCTCTGGTGTTTCATGTCTGAGGTGTCTCTGTGTTTCTTCAGTGTCTCTCTTGTCTGTCTCTCCTCAGTGGACTTTCCAAAACTGTTCTACTTCTATCCTGAAATTAACTTCATACTGACTTTTTTTCAAATATTGACTTTTGTGGATATTTAAAGTAGCTCCCTAAGGATCTGCTTTTGCACAGTGGTCACTCTATAAACTGTCAGGTTTGCATAACAAACTATGCTAGCTCCACTTTCATCCTAGAATATATACTGAATGCAAAATACAGAATTGTAAACAGACGTTACATTCAAATGACAGTCATGCTTGTGGTAATACTGAAAAGTTAAATAACAAACCCCTTTAGGAAAGGTAGGATTGCTGCAGGGTGAAAAAAGCTTGCAGTACTTGCAACTAGGGAAGACCACATGCAGTTGTGAATCTTAAATCTACTGGAAAGGAAGGCAGCTGCAGGAACTGTGTATGGGTGCTTGGTTCTCCCAGTCTCTCTCCGATCTTAGAGTGGATCCAAAAGCTTCCAAGCCACAAGAAATTGCACGCCAAGAGGCAAAACACCTTAATTGTGGTCAGAAAAATGACTGTCAGACATGGTTTTATCTCTGTTCCGCAATGTTTCCTCTTGCTAGGGAGAACACATTGGTGTGTTAGGTTTTTTTCTTTTCTCAGAATTATGAGAATCAGTTGGCAGTGAATAGCTCCTGTGGTGAGTCGAGTCAACCTGTTCTCCTGTTACAGGAAGGAGAACATGATTAAGCCCAACAGATGGGTGTTGCAAATGGGCTGTAAAAAGTTCCGACAATGGAAGAGACTCCACTTGTGCATTGGCACCTTCAATGCAAATCTCCAGGCTTTTTTGAAGGGAGATGGGGGGGCAGGTATAGGTCTCCTTAAGTTTCATCAGTATTGCTCATCTATAATTGCTTTTAAAGTTTTACCTGAGGGGTATGTTTCTGAGAAGGATTCTGAGCAACTTCTGTCTACTAAAAGCTGATCTAATTCCCCTGAGCTAGATCAAGGAAATGACAGACTAGACTGTTCCATCCTTTAGTCAGTTGATCTTATGGCTTGTTTTTTCTTCAAGGAAAAGCTTAACTTTTTTCTTTCCAGCACCTCTAACTTCCAGGAGGGGGGTGCTAGGGAGCAGAAAATTTAGTTTATGCACCACATCCCTTGTCCCCTGTTATCTGCTCCATAATTAAAGCTGTTTCCATGGTGACTTCAGTGTGTTTTGTTGGTTTTTTTTTTTCTGGGGGCTTTTATTCTTCCTTAGTGGCAATAACTGTCATGTAGGTTAGTTTCACTGCTAGTCTTCAGTGACCTCTGTCACTTTGTATTTGTGGTGTTGACTGTTGTCTCCTTTTACCAGATGACATGGGCAATTGCAGACTGTTGGCAAAACATGTTATCCAAGCATAATCTAAAAAAGCTGTATTTGGTGACTAGGATTCCTGTGCAAGGTAAACTGCTTCAAGTGGTTAAATAGATTGCCTCGTGCTCCCTTTACTTTCAGAAAAGTCAGTCAGCTGCTTTTAAGTTATCCTGATGGCAGTGGGCATCCTGACCACCTAGGCTGAGCCTCTTTTTTCTTTTTCTTTTTTATAAGACTTTGTAAACTTAGTTGGGGGAGATGATGCTGCAGCATTTGTGCTAACTGGCCAACTTCATGTAGAGTACAAATTTTTGGAATAGAGCACAAATAAGCATCTAGGTCAGAGAGGAAAGCCAGAACATATCTTCACTCTCAGGAAGTAGTGGGTCTCTTCAGAGAGAGAGCTCCAAAAGGAGCTATCAAATGTCTGCATTTCTGTAACACTCCAGCTTGTCTGCATCTCTGTGCTTCATCTGAAACCAGAGTAAGCTTTGCAATAGCATTCTATTGTAACGTTGCTGAGTTTATAACTCTGAGGTGCATTGTTTAACTTCATCTTTCCAAAATAAAAAGGGTTTAAACTGATACTATAAAAAGCGCTGACTGACTTTTATTCACTGAACTGCCCATACAGCTTTTCTGTTATGCACTACAATCTGCAAGCCTCAACTGCACCAATGCACGGTTCCCATTTTGAGCAGCCAGTCCCCTTCCTGTGGTAGACAACTACACCAGAAAATTGATCCAAGTTTTCTTATCTCTGTATAGTCTGTTGCGTTCTTATCATGCTATCTAGTTGCAAGACCTCAAATGGGTAAAACAATCTCAAAACATTTGTGTTACATGTAACTTCTAACGTAATAGTGATAGCTTGTGTTCTCTTGCTTCAGGGGTTGTGTTTCTGTGCAAGAAGTGCTTAGCTTGTGGGGTGCCATTCCTTATGGTGCCAGTCCTACACTTCTGGCATGACAGAGAGCTCACTCTGTTCTCAGGTTTTTACATGATGATCGGGTAGCTGCTCCTTCAGACTGTTCTTGTTTAGCAGACAGGAGAGTGAGCTCTGGCTACAAGAACTGAATTTTACAAACTGCAGGGCAAGAAGGCTGGACTTGGGTGGCCTTTTATTCTTTGGATTCTTTTCTTCACTAAAACCCTAGTGGCTAGCAGAGATGGTAGCCCTGCAGTGTTAGCTGTGATAGAGGGGTGCCTAACTGAAGAGTCTGTCTGTGGTCTGTCTGGTGTAGCTTGCAGCATCATCTGCCTCTTAACCTTACCTTGGGTTACAAACAATCTATCTGTACCATCAGCTAAAAAGTAGAGGTCCTAAGCTGATACTGGGATGTTTGGTAATGGGTGCTGCTGGAGCACAGTTGTACTAGTGGCACTTTCCAGCCAACCTCAGGCTGGCTGTGGAAGTCAAACGGCTGCTTCCCTTCAACAAGCCTGCCCGTGGGGTTGAGGCAAGAGAGCAGTGCTGCCCTGGGGCTCCGCGGCCCGGGGTGGGGAAGGTGCTGGATGAGGCCATTGCTGCGCTACCAGGGCTGCGGGGGGAAGGACCAGTACAGGCAAGGGGATGACATGGAGGTGGCGCCTTCCCTCAGGGCAGAGGCGCTCCTGTGAGGAGCTGGGCGGGTGGCACTGCGCTGAGGTGCGGGCGGCCCTGCCTAACCTGAGCCCCCACGGCCTTCAGCCAGACGGGAGCGAGGGCTGTCTTGCTTGCCTCCAGGCCCTTCTTGCAGAGTGCCTGGTTGAGGGGGGTGGTGGTGAGGGGAGGGTGGCAGCGCAGGGGACCTGCGGTGGCTGTGAGGGAGGCAAGGCCTGTGGGCGGCTCTGGCCATTGTGGTGGCCCCACACTCCACATCCGGGAGCAGTCGCAGGTCTCTGCATCTGTCTTGCTCTTTAATAGGCCACTCAAAGACAACTTATAAACTCGGTCATTTGTAGGGTGTGGCTTCCCTCGTAGCTGAAAAGAAATGTCATCTGTTGGTTAACGGCAGTGGATTTTTCTAAGAAAGAGTTTCTTGTGTCAGAACTGAAGCCTCTGTGTCAGGTTCCCCTGCTCCTTCACTAGCCTCCTCCTGCAAGCTTGTTCTGGGCCACTGACAACCTCTAACTTGCTGCCAGGTTTTGGGGGGGGGGTGTGGGGGGTGTAGGTGGGTGGTGATGGGGAGTGTCTAAGTCAACTCATTTCTATGACGAAACCTAAACCCAGATGTGTTAATAACAGCTCATTAAAACTTTTCTCCTCTTCTCCCCACCCCCTTACAATTGGTAGGTATTCATCTTCATGAAGGAAAGAAACACATGAGAAGATCCGATTTAGAACTGTAGCGTTCACTTCAAGATGCCCCAAAGGGAAAATACTCATCTGCAAGTCTCATCTTTCAAAACTGTCTGCGTTCTTTCAATCAAAGAAAGGTCATCTTTTTCAAAAAAGATGACTTGTGAAATCTGTGAACAAAGCTGGCTTTACAAGGATACTGAATGAAAGACAACATGCCTTACAATGGACACTTATCTTGAAGGGGTGACGCTGTGCTCTTAAACTAAAACACAGGCACTGTAAAAACACTGATCCTGAACAAGAATAAGGATTATAGAAACTGTATCAGAATGTTTGTTAGTCCCAGAAGAGTCAGAAAATGCCATTTTTTGCAGATATTTGCCACTTGCTTCATACTGTGTCTCATGATTTTTTGGGGACCATTTGATAATCACATTGTGAGCCATATGAAGTCCTATTCATACAGATACCTCATAAATAGCTACCATTTTGTGAATGATAGCCTGTCTATCAACAGGGATAACTTGGACAGAGTATCAAGCTACCAGTACTTGATCAACCACAGAGAGAAATGTCAGCAGCAGGATGTCCTTCTCCTGTTGTTTGTGAAGACTTCTCCCGAAAACCGTCATCGGAGGGATGCAATTAGACAAACTTGGGGTAACGAGAAATATGTTCGCTCTCAACTTAATGCCAATATTAAAACTCTTTTTGCTTTAGGACGACCAACAGATCATCTGCAGCAAACACAGCTACAAAGAGAACTTCAGCTGGAAGACCAGAAATACAGTGATTTGATTCAGCAAGACTTCCTGGATACTTTTCACAATCTTACTCTTAAATTGCTTTTGCAGTTTAGCTGGGTGAATGCCTACTGTCCTCATGCCAGGTTCATTATGTCTGCAGATGATGATATATTTATCCATATGCCAAATCTTGTTGCTTATCTCCAAAGTCTAGCACAAATGGGTGTTCAAGATCTCTGGATTGGTCGTGTCCATCGTGGATCCCCTCCCGTAAGAGACAAGAGTAGCAAATACTATGTTCCATATGAAATGTACCAGTGGCCCTCTTATCCTGACTACACAGCAGGAGCTGCATATGTAATATCAAATGATGTAGCAGCTAAAGTATATGAGGCTTCATTGACTCTCAATACAAGTCTTTATATAGATGATGTTTTCATGGGTCTCTGTGCCAATAAAATGGGAATTGTACCACAATATCATGTATTTTTTTCTGGGGAAGGAAAGGCTCCATATCATCCCTGCATTTATAACAAAATGATGACATCTCATGGACATGTAGATGATCTTCACCAGCTCTGGAAGCAGGCTACAGATCCCAAAGTTAAAAAGTTTTCTTCAGGGATTTGGGGTAGAATATACTGCAGACTAGTCAATATTGTGCTTCTCTGTAAACTATACTATGAGGACACATATCCTTGTTCAGCTGCATTTTCTTAATACTTGAATATCTGCGTTGAAGATCCACTGAGCCAAAACAGAGGAACAACTTTTTAGCTGTTTATTCAAAATATATGTAAACATGGAAAGAGGTAAAACTTAAATGTGACTAGTTGGGGGGGGGGGGGGGGGGGGAAAAGCC
>NW_008796193.1:7833737-7859970 GCF_000699145.1 Aptenodytes forsteri
TGGGGGGGGGGAGATGGTCCCAAATTCTGTTCAGAAACTCTTATTGGAATAACTGTCCTATTGTACTGCAACTTTTTACATTGTAGCCTGTTTTTTTTACACTCTTCAAGGGATGCAAGTCTGGATTAAATGAACTATAATGGACTTGACTTCTAGACTTTGAAATGGTTGGTGAAAACGTCTGTTACTTTGAACTTGTCAGTAAGTCTTAGCTTTTTTAAAAAAACTTATGTGAACTAAGGCACATGATAAAAAAAAAAAGAAAATCTGCTATATTAAAATGGAGTAGACCTTTCAAGACACGAGGAAAATAGAACTTCTGACTTGATGAATGAGACTATTGCAGAAGTTTAAGGCAATGTAAATTGGTTACAAATATTCACCATTTCTCAATGCTTCGTAGAAAGTAAGTCTGGACCTGCACAATTGACAAACAGTGAGTGCTAGCAGTGAAGACCTGCTACAATCTTTTTCTCCAAGCTCCCTAAATCTTTGAAATACGGAAACAGTGTTTGAGTGCCCTCCAACTTGTTTGTTTTAAGTAACAAAGGAGCTCTCTTTAGATCAGGACTGAACTTGAAAGGATAAAAATCAAATATTACTTATGTAACTGGTTTTGCTAATCCTTCTCTGCCTTCTGAAAACTGAAGCAGTATATTTAAACAGTCCAATCTTCAATAAGCAAATAAGCTAAATGAGTTTTCTTTTAACAACGCTTCTGCTTTCCAATATTCATGGTTCTAAAGGTGAAAAGTAGCAAAAGTCCCTGAGAATGTTACTTATAGCTAATTTGAAGCTGTTAAAGACTTTAAAAAGCAAAGTTTCATGTTTGTATTAACAAAGAGGGAGGGTATTTTCTGCACAAAGTTTGACTTCACAGTGAAGGGATAGGGAGATGGTGATCCATGGAAACTTGGTACACAAATCAAAATCACTAAAATATTTCTCCTGAAGTCTTAAGCACAAAATTGTCTTTAAAATTTCAGGGTAGTTTGTGTCCACAAAACCCTGTATCTTGAATATATTTCAATGTTAACTGAAGTTAACCTGCAGGAGGAACAAAACACCTGTGCATTGTAAATCAGGATAGATGATCAAACTCAGTGATGCTTAAACTCCAGCCATTTTGAGTTGTACTGTGGTGCCATATAAATACTGCAGAGAACTAAAGTTCTAGGATGCCTGCAGTCTTTTCTTGTATAGCTCACTAATGGTGTTTTCACAGACTCTCAGGACAGATATTTTAGTTGCTAATTGCCAAACCTGTGGTAGCTCTTCCTGGAGTGGACACACAGCCCACACAAGGTACAGTCAGATATTGCTTGTGAACTGATTTGATGCTGGAACAAGTTCTAGTGTAGATAGTGTCAGAAAACTACTTCTGAAAGCTTGAATGAGTCAAGTTTATCAGCAGTATAGCAATAACAGTGCAAAAGCTCACAAATTAGCACATTTACAACAGATACTTGATAAATACAGGAGCAATACTACTTGCTTTCTGTCTAAGACTAGCCTCTTTCTTCTGCCTGAAGTTTCTCACTGCATGGAGCAGTGAGGTACTTGATCTGTCTTCTGACTTTACTGTAGAACAGCTATACAGGACTTGGCAGTTTTAAGCTACAAGTAGTAAACTCTTGTTTAAATAATTGCGACTGCTCTTGGAGCTGTGCTGCAGGTTTTAATGGTTTGAATGGCTGATGGTATATGTTAGTGTAGACAGAATCCAGGAGTGAGCTTGCTGACTGTTCTCTAAGCTGCCATTTCAGATGGATGGTACGTAGCTACTGGAATTAAGTGAAGTATGTTACTTTCTATAATTGGTTTTCCAGAAGGCAAAGAATAAGAACCCTAACTGGACCCAAATGTTGGGTATATAAAGAGCCCACAAATAAATCCTTTACCGGTGTCAGAATGACTGAAGAATGTAACAGCTATACTTTAGAAAGAGCAAATCCAGCTCCTGTTCTTGCCTAAATGGATTGATTACAGTACTGAGGATGTGTTTTTTAAAAGAAAAAAACAAAACAAGACAACCCTAGATCTATATAACCTGTTGGCTTATAGAGAAATAAATGCACATATAGAGAAAGTAGTATTCCACACTGAAGGAAAGCTGCTTCATCAGATCTCTGACCTGTTGTGAGCCATTTAAATCAACAAGCTGCACAGCAAAACTGCACTACTAGAAAAAGTCACCCTGTTAACTGTAGGGAAAGAGGGTCTTCATACGCAGCATGCAGCCAAAATGTACTGTTAAGACTACAATTTTTCCAGCATAACTATGTGTTGGGATTTACTGTTTTCACTCATACAAGCAAAGGTAAAATAAGTTTTTTTAAGTAGCTTAAACTTCTATAGGGTAATGACCTAGCTAACATCTAAAACTGCTTAAATGTAGTTTGCCATTATCTGAAAGTCACTTTTGACCATGGAAATATTTTGGTTTTACAGCTGGTTTGAGTTTTGTTTGAATTGTTTCTTAATCTTAAAAGGGCCTTGATGTTTGTAGTATGCATTTTCTTTTGCTGCAGTGAAAAGAAGTTGCTTGTTGAATAAAACGGAAAGCATGAAGGCACTCCTTTCAAAAAATGGAGAAGCTAGAAAACTTCTTATTTTCTGGTTCTAAACACTGACTTAAGATTTGTACACCTTTATCTGGAACCTTTTTTAACAATAGTCTCGGTGCTCCAATGCAGGGCTGTCAGGTTTTACTTCTACAAATAAAACTGTATCAGCCTGAATGGTCACTCCTCATTAAGAGTTTGACATTGTTGCACAGCATATTTAATGCTAAAATTGTTTTTACCTGTTTGTTTGGTTTGCATCAGTTTCCCTTTGTTATTACTAATTTTTATACAAAGTATTCAATATTTATTCTTAAACTTTGCTCTGTACCACAAAAAGATAATTGTTTTGTAAAACTTGTTTTGAATAAACAGACTTATTTCTTTTTAAAAAAAAAAAACCAAAGCAATACAACAAAGGTGGTAAATATCTTTTGTTACTTTCTTTGTAACTGACAGGCTCAGCTCTGACGCTTTTAAATGCTGTTCTGAGTCCCCTCTTATGAGAGGACTTCAAACTGCTTCTCCGCCTTCCCTTCTATTCTACCTTGAACCAAACCTTTTGTGGCACAAAAGGCAAAATTGGTGTTCCCAAGAAAGGAGACAGCTCAAAAATTTTCTTACCAAGCTTCTAGGTCTAAAGTTGTTTAAAACTGCTGAATATTAGAAGCTTAACCTGTTGTTAATATTAGCTTTCAAATTTGTATGTTCTCTTTAGGCAATCATTCCCTGAGAGATGTGTATCTATCTAAATAAGTTCTGTTTCAGATCACACTTTGTACTTTTTGAAAACTAGCTGATGGTTTGGAGACCAGTCATAGTATTTTCATAGGGTATAATTAAATTCAGATAGTAGTAAGTTGCATTTTTGCATGTCTCCAATTTGTCTAGCATAATGTATCAAGCTAGTGTTTTTAGAAATGTAGTCTTTTGCATCAAGTAACTTCAGTGTATACCTGTGTGAGAGAGGCATAACGTAAGTTTAAATTATCTAAATTGTACTGAAGAAGAGAACAAAGGAAATCAAGTCAGTGAGCACTGTGGGGTTTGGCTTGTTGCAGGGTGGGTTTTGTGTGGGTTTTTGTTTTGGTTTTTTTTTTTTTAATTGCTCCCTTTGGCCTAGAAACAGTGCAGTTCAACTAAATTAAACTGGGTTTGCTTGGTACTTTTTGTTAAACTAAATGACTTAAGTATTTGGTGTTTTAGAATACATCATTAATAATTTCTTTCTCAGGACTTTGCAGAAAGGGAGGAAAGATTATTGCTTGCATTTAAAAAACCAGAAGCTTCTCAGAGGCATATAGTCAGTACGAATATCCTGAGCACAATGGGATGATCTTTAATACTACTTTTTTGTAAATACATTAAGGCTTATTCTAATGACTTATTTTCCCATGTCACGTAACTAATGCTTCTAAGGAAAACAATTGCAAAAAAAGCCCCAAGCCGGCAAAACAAAAGATAAATCTTGCTTGCTTTTCCAGCTGATAGCCTTGTGTATAAATGCACAGCTATAAGCATTTCAGTGACTTGATTAATAGATAATTAGATATAATCTCAGTGAACTTCAAAGAACTCGTAGAGACTGTACTATAAATACAGTTATTCGCATTCTAAGAACAAAAACATGATACTGGCTTATGTGTGCAGCCTTACCTCCTCCTTGTTGACAAGTTCTCATCACTTTCACTCATCACCAGGACTCTACTAGATCCTCCTTGACTAGCTTCATGCATCACTTCAATCTGAATAAAAAGGACACATTAAAAGTGAAAATACTTAATTGCTGATGCTTTTATTTAGAGAACATTAACTCTTTAAAAGAATAAAAACCAGATCTTACATAGTCTAGAAATCACTGGACAAGTTAAAATAATTGAGTTCTAGATGTGCAGGTTGTAAATCAAGAATACCTCCTCTATTTTTCTACTTCCTTGCTCAGTATTGGCATGGGAGGCATTCTTGACTTCAGGCAAAGTCTTTATGTTCCTCCACCATAGAAGGTGAATTACCTCCTTATGTAGATAATTACAGGCATAACAGTCTGTTCCTTAGACTCTGAAATACGGGGGGTTTTTTTTGTTTCCTGCCTGAAGCCAACCCAAAGGCTTCCCATTTTCAGAATTCTTTGTACAGTGCCATATGGAGAAGTCTAGGGAATCAGTCTTTTGCCTCTGAGAAGTGCCTTTGTATACTAGTAGCAGCATTATGTAAGACAGTGCATACCCTCAAATACTGAGCACAGTATACATGTGCAAGGGCTGTCCCCAGGTTGAAATGGACTGGGGCTTTTTACATAATATTTTGATAAACATTAACCTACCTACTTGTCCAGTCTTGCAGAGTTGGATCATTTCCAGTGTGCTCCAGGCAAGTTTTAAGCAGGCTTTTCCTCCTTTTGGCCTGCAGCTTTAAAAGTACCAAGCACTACTTGGGCTTACTCAAAGGCAATCTTTTCAAATTCAGTAAAACAACTCAGCTGCAGTTTGCAGTTAATCCAAGCCAATATCTAAACTCTAGTAGAGTCTTTAAGTTCCTGAGCACTTTCATTTTTAAGGGCTGATTCTGGGGGGAAAAAAGCAGTGGCCTGTCTTATATTCTGTATAGCTAAATTATTTAGCTGGTTGGTGATGATAATGGAATCCATTAATAAACTATCCTCACCTGAACTATTATCAGAACAAATAAAATACAAATTTTATAGCAATGATGGGAGGGAAGGAGAAGGGGGCATAATTTGCACTGTAGTCTTGGAAAATAGATTTAAAAATTAATGAATAGATGTTTTTATAAAGCCTGTACCATGTTGTTGCATATACCTATATGGGAGGAACGCAACTGATGATTACCTGCATTACAAGCAAGTAATAAGAATAAGACTAATTCTGAAGTCACTTTCTGTGAATTTAGACAAAGGTGAGACCAGCTGTGTGTTCCTGCTGATAACTAGATTTTATTCTGTGCTTCTTGCTGAAGTTGTAGGCTGTTTTGGCCATATTAGAAAATGGACTGAATTTAATTTTTGCGTTTCAGCTTTAGGGAAATAAAGGTCACATGTATGAGCAAGTCAGGGGTATGGATAGCAGAAGAGCTGGGTTGAAGTAGCTTGCATTATATCAAAAGTTACAATTAAATAATAGAGTTGTGCTAGGTAGACATGATACATTTTTGGCTTTTTGTGCCTCAGGGTAACACTATTCCCTTCTTCCCCCCTAAATATTCCCATTGCTGTGCCCCCCCCCCGAAAAAAAACCAAACAAAAACCCAAAACAACTAGTTCTGATCTGTGTGGAATTCCTGCACTAACAGGATTAAACCCTTTTGGGGTATTTAGGCCAAAGTAGCACATCTGTGTGTGGCTGTTACTGGTGTAAGAAGTGCTAATGTAAGAGTTTCGTTCTGTGAATTACTCAATTAAAAATCAGAAAGTCCAAAATGCTTCTTTTAAGAATACCTTCAATAATAATGGACTAAACTGGAAAACACCCAGAGAACTTTTATCATAAAATGTGATCTCTATTATTGGCTATGCTCTCACATAGAGCTCACCTTTAAAAATCATCTTTAAAATAACTAATGAACTATGAAAAAGTTAACAACTGCAGCTGCAGGGGCTAGTGCGTCATCTCCTTTCCCTGGTATATAACCTATTTTAGGTTGGGGTATTTCTTTCCCCCAGAGATGCACTGACAAAGCTTATTCCTTTCTTCCTCTTCTGCCCCCAAACTGCTGATCAGTGTGAAATAGGTGACTTGCTGTTTTCATCACGCTTTCATGAGGCAGCCAAATCAAGATCATACCTCTCTCACATACTACCCAACTTCTTGTGCTGTTCTTTTCTGAATATTAGTTGTATTATTTCGCCCAACACAGTCAGGGCCCTCTCTTATCTTTTTCTTTCTCAGAACATACCTTAAATTGCACTTTTTACCATTCTAACGATATGCTGCACTGAAGAGCTAATAATACAAACCTTAATGCAGGGAAGATGCAAGAAAATTATGGCAAAACAATGTTATTTAAAAGGTTGTGAGTGAATGGCACTGCATATGTTTTGATTTTTTTGTCTTATTTTTGGTAAACTTGTAACTAAAGGAGATGCTGGCAAAGTTACAAAACATTTGTGCACAGACCATTCAGAATACAACTTCAGTGGTACTCCTCCTATTTCTTTCACGGGGATATTTACATGGTCTAAACCCAAACAATTTGAGTAAGGCAAATGTGGCATTACTTGAATTTGACAGGGAAAAAAAAGAAGTCTGGTCTCTGAAAGTGGCTATTTCAGCTAGCTTGGACAAATGAAAAGTTTCAGGATGCAGCTGCACTTCATGTTAGTTACAGGAATTGCAGGTGAATGAAGTTTCTGGATCCTTCTGTTTCCAGTCTTAAAATACTCGAGGAGGGCCAAATGGCTGTCTTGATAGCTCCGTTATCCCAGTCAGTCTCTACAGCTCAAAGAAAAGACTCTCTGCTGTAAGGGCAGGGCTCTTAAATGCTGTAAGGCTTAGGAATAGGGAGGAAAAGATAAGGATGTCCGGAGTCCTAAACAGAATCTTGCTGCAGAAACAATAATGCAACAAATCTCATCATAGAGACACAAAAGTAAAATACATTTCCCTGAACCTTACTTGCCCATGCAGCAACAGGTGACAGTGGAATTTTTCTTTGGTTTTTTTGTGTGTTGGTTGGTTGATTTATTTTTAAGTATTAAATGTCTAGTCTTTCCTCCTTTGAGTAGAAACTGCCCTTAGAAAATATTTAAATGAGGAAAAATATATAACTTTGTAAAACCCACACAACTTCAGAGGAGCTGGAATAAAATTCCAGTTTTAGAAACAAAATAGTTCATACGCTATAAGGAAGGATTGGCACTTTGGATGCGCTTGAATGTATTATTGTTGGACATTCCCTCCACATTTCCCCTTTCATCCTTTGAAAGCAATTTCTACTTTAGTGTAACTTGTTTTTCCATGTACGTGAGCATAAATCTTTTTAACACTGTCATCTGAGTAACTTTCAAACTGCAACCTGAAGTGTAAAAAAAAAAAAAAAAAAAGCTTACCAGAGAATTAACTTGTAAATGTTTGATTTTTTAATTCCAAGTATAAATATGTAAACCTATATTTATATTGTTTTGAGTTCTCTCACAATATGGGATGTCCCCAAAACACAGATACTCCTACCTTAATTCCACCTTTAGTCTTCTTAATGTTTTTCTTTTTTGATAACTCTACTTCAGAAATGGACTTTGGAGGGCAGGAAATTTCTGTGGACCTCCTGTTGGTAGCTGAAGGAGTCAAAACAAAAGTAACATCAGAAAATGTGTGCTAAAAGTTGAAATCCTACTTGCTAATAAAAGCAACGAGGAAAGATCCTGTCGCATCAGTGGTAACTGAGACCTGGCTTAGAGAACTGAATTGTGGCTGGAGTGGTGACGGACCAGCTGGCACAAGGGATGGGCTATGTTGTTTGGTGCTCTGCTGTGTCTCGAATTGGCACCTACAGCTCCACGCTGTAATGTCTACTTCGGTACATTACATCCTCCCTGGCAATCATCTTTAGGGTAGCACAGGTAAATGTTAGCCAGCTGTATCAACAGTTGGGTAGTTTTCACTTGCATAGTTTTTCAGCTCAGGTGTTGCTACTCGTATGGGTTCCCAAAGAAAGGAAATTTTTGTTCTGGTAATGGTTTGCCAATGTCTGATTATAAAGGCTTGTTCCCCATAAGTTTCATCACATGAACAAGTCTCAAAAGAGTAATCATAATGTCTTCAACAAGTCTCTGTGCCCATGTATGTAATGACAGTGAATCCAAGGGAATTATTCCAGAATATGCTCTGTCCTGTCAGGTTTGTTGGGCCTTGCAGGCTCTGTAAACCACAGTAGACAGTGAGTTGTCTAATGCTACTAGGAAATCATCCTTAACGACATAACCACTTATCCTGAGACTGCTGTCCAGGGAAAAGGTTTAGAGTGAACTGTGAGAAGCGGAATCATACATTTGGCTTGAGTAGAAAATAAGCTGTTACAGTTTGTATCTTTGTTTTAAATTGATAATGAGGTCACAGTGCATGTTACATAAGTACAAGGCAAGCAGTGCTCTCCTTTTTCTTAGTTGCTGAATTGATACAGGCAGCCATGCATGTCATGGTAAAAACAAATATGAATAGCAGACGAAATGATGGAAGAATCTGGGTCAGGCAACAAAGAACAAAATTGTTGCAATTCTGAGATTAAGTCCTTTGCAGTTTTATTCTGGGAAAACTTTCAAATTGAACAAGAACTTTTCCAAAAATAAAAGCTGGTGTTTTCAAATGCATCCAGTAACAATCTGTTTAAGATGGTTTCACCAAGTTTAATACTTTGAGCCATTGAGAGTCTTGGTGGTCACTAATAACTTTTTCTTCTCTGGGAGAAGCTGAGGGATGCAATAAATTGAAGGAGGAGGACGTGGTACCAAAAGATTCATGTAGGAGACAACTGAACACTTTTTTTAAAAGAAACACATTAACAAATTTTCAAATGGCCTTGTCATTAAATTCTTATTTTAATGTAGTAAAAAAAAAAAAAAGCCAAAAAAAAGCATAGAAACACCCCAAATTATATACAGTTAAAAAGACAACATACCAGTTTCATAGACAATAATAACAGAAGCTGACATTTCTTCTACCCTGTGTCTTTTCAACTGCCTTATCATGCAGCTAGGAAGAGAATTAATTAAAGCAGCTTCTCTCCAACTCTTTCCTAAATCGTCCTGGTTTTATCCCATGCTGAATGACATGAGGACTTGGCAATGTCCATTTCATGCCTATTACTTCCTCACAATGACTTCATATTAGAAAGTTTCTTCAATGGAACAGCAAAGTCTGGCAGCCACCAGCAGCTATAATCAACTGGTAGAAGATTCTTATGGTTCCCAGGACTGAGCTGAAATGCAAATGTCGACTCTATTTGGTTCTTCCATCGCTCTCTTTCAGAATATACAGCAGGGGATTTGTTTTGATTTTGAGCACTACTTTCAACAGATGCCTTTTTCCCGTCCCAGAGAAAGCTTTCCATGAAGTAGTAATTATTCTCTCAAAGGTATTGTTATTTCACCCAAAAAGTGGTGTACTGACATTTTGAAATCAAAGGGGGGAAAAAAAAAAGCAAGATGCAGCAAATATAAGCTATTTGTCCTTACTGTCTAAGTTCTTCGTACCTTTCTAATCTGCAGGGAGGATGATTTCTACCATTGGCGAAAACAGAATACCAACCTTCTTCAACTTGACAGATTTTCAAACAGGCCCTTTTATGTTTTTCCCAATGAATCCCTGAGTAAAGTGGTTACAAGCATCAGCAAATTTAATCTTTTCCATACTAACGCATCCTGAAGATTCTGTTTAGCCTTAAATTCTCATCTACCACGACCTTGACAAGACGCAGGCTGTGATCATATCTATCACACTTAACAATATTCTCTCCTGGAGCTTCTCCCAACTATATCCTATTTATACCTCGAAAAATCAGCATTAAAAAAAATAAATCTAAGACTCGATCACAAAAGAACTGATTCAATTAAAGAAGACCAAGACATTGTTTCATACTCTTCCCCACACACTTACCAGGCACTCCCGAATACCCCAGATATGCTGCCAATGTCCAGTTACCCTATCTAAATCTGAGTTCAGTCCATTGGATTGCTCTACAAAGCTAACTCCCAAGTTTTATATATGCTGGATGTGTTATTAGAAGGAATGGAATCAAAGGAAATAACTTTAGGAAACACAAGAACTTTTGCTTAGAACAGCGTAGTCAGCAATACCAAGTTGTTTGACCTATTCATTAATCAGAAAACTTTCTATCTTGAAGGGATGGTTGATGCTGGTGTGAAAATCCTGGCTGAAAGCAGTCAGCAGAAAACATGGAAATCAATTATGACTTCGATGTCTGGATCACAACTTGCAAACCCAGACAGCTCCAGGTGATCCAGGAAAGAGAGCGCTGGACAGTTTAAGTGAAAGATGACGCATTCACAGAAAGCCCAAGTGCAGATGCTCCTTGATCCAGCTAATTACTCCAGTCCATTTACTAGCTTAGTCTTGGCTTCGTCAGTATGACGTATTTCAGAAAGGAGGCAGCAGATACAAGATAAGGAAACAGTCAAACCCAGCTGCTTATATTTCAAGGGTGAATTTGATGGAGATTGAGACAGCAAACTTTCCCCTTCCAATTGACCCAGAAATGAATTGAAAACAGGAAGCAATCTGTTTTCAGTTATGCTCCAGAGTATTTTTGAGTTATTGACTGGCCCATATTCAGAGACTGCTGCATGTCACTACATTTAAGTAGTTTCTGGAGTCATTTAGAAAGAAACAGCCCAGATACCTGCCAATTATTATTGTACTAATTACTGTGGAACGGGAAATATTTTATAAGGGAAACTCCCTTATAAAATTCAGTACAGTTGGCCATTCCAAGGTCATTACTGTACTGTACTGCTGAGGAAGCTGAAAGTTACAGTGTTCAACTGCCTACTGAAAGAACAAAGGCACAGGAACAAAGGAGAACTACAACTATCTATAAACAATCTGACGTCTGCATGGTTTCAAGGTGGTTTTCATCCTATTGTTTCACAGTACTCCCTTGATGAGTAATGAAGATTTCATTTTAATATTTTAAATTGCTTGATGCTGCTTTTAAAGCAAATATTGTTAAAGGGCATTGTATGCAGAAGTAAACTTTTTATTGCAAGGATATTTACAGTAAAGCAGGGTTTGGGTCTATCACTTGCATTCACCTGGAGCACCACTGTGCTTCTCCTATGGGGCTTTAGTACTGCTTACTAGTTTTTTATGAACAAGTTGCATGATAAATATGGAACTACTGTTTTATTACCTAGCCTACAGCAAGTGGTGATGTGGGCTGTACTGTCCCTAAAGCTCCTAGGAAAGGGCATAGACTCATGGGCTCAGTGTTGCTTTGCAGTCTCTCCGCCACTCCAGGACTGAACTTGCTGTGCTGCTCATGAGGAAAGGCTGTGGTTTCACCCATTTCCCCACCCTGCTCCTGCATGGCAGGGTACAGGCACCATCGCTCAGGAGTTCATCTCTCGCAGGGGGGCTACGTCACACAATGAGGCACAAACAGAACTGTGTGCAGCTCCCAGGTACTCGGAGACAGCTGGATTAGTCCATCTGGGTAACTGGCCTCAAATTTGCTCCTGCTAGAGTAAGTCTGTGCCTCTCATTAGCTTGCGAGAGGCACAGACTCTCTAGTCAAGGGTTTATGACACACGCCCAACACTTGCAAGATGTTCAAAGTTCCCCTCAAATAAGTACCATGCTTTACGTTCAGGTCCTGAGTGAATTTCCCAACCACATGCTTCCCTATCTGTTCTGTGGGAGAGTTTGTGCATTCTCACTAATCACCTACAGCAGAATCAAAGCCCTTTGGCAAGAACAGGCATGGAAACAACGAGCCTGATAAACTGTTTATTGGGGCTTGCAGATCATGCTGTCCCACAGGAACATGACTTTGAAGATAATTAATGACTTAATAGTGGTTTTGAATGCTGGTGATGACAAAACAGCATGCTTAGGCAGCTAAAGAAATACCAGAGCACCTAAGGTTTATCATTTAATGACTTAATACAGAAAGTCTTTTCCATTCTTAGGCAATATAATCTATACTTCTTTGCCCTAGCAAAATTGCTGTCAAGCCCCCTGAAAATCTGCCCATATAAAAAGCATAGAGCAAGGCCCCTGTATGTGGAATATTATTCTGCAAGGAGACACACTACTTGGTTTCCTCAGACTTGCCCAAGTGTGACAGCAGCCCTACAGCCGTGAAATTGAAAGCATCTTTTCCTTTTCTCTACTTCCTTTATAGAAATATCTTGAACTATAGGAACTGGTGGTTTCCCAAAACCATTAATGAAAATCACATGCACCATCTTTTCTGAGTCAGCTAATCTCTCTGCAGCCTCACTTCTGCACACATCCCCAGACTCTTGCAAGACATTCTTCTTTTATCCTCTATCCAGATGTTATTAGTTAGTGAGTGTTATGCATTAGTGACTGTGAGGAATGCTGGAATGGATCCAATGAGCAGTTGTACACATTTAACTGAGATGGAACCAGTTTAAGTTTTATTTTTTAAAGAACTGAAAAGGCTCCAGCAGTGTTCCCCGTATGAATTTCATGTTCCAAGTTGGCCTTCTAAGATGCTTGTAGAGTGAGTCATGGATTTTGTATGTGCAATGTGCTGTTAAACATGTTATTTGCTTAATGAGCTCACAAAATTTTGACATCTCTGCTCCTGTATTTCACATTTATGTTGCACACAAAGAAACCTCTAGGTGAATATTTTATAGCATTTAGAAGACAGGATATGCCAGAAGCAAAGCTACATGTGCAACCCTAATTTTGCCCCTTTCCTGCTAAGGCATCTTGCTCCACCCCCCTCTAAGAATCCTTGCCTCATTCAGCGCGTGGAATCAAAACCACTTAATTCATGAGCAGCTATTCACTATTTTGATTTATCTGTATTTCTCAGTGGGGGCCCAGAGCCTTACTATCCATATGCTATTTCAATCCCTGCTCTGAAAATAATTGTCTTTTTTCTAATAGTCATTTTTACAATTCAATTCCTGCTCCACCCCCCTCTAAGAATCCTTGCCTCATTCAGCGCGTGGAATCAAAACCACTTAATTCATGAGCAGCTATTCACTATTTTGATTTATCTGTATTTCTCAGTGGGGGCCCAGAGCCTTACTATCCATATGCTATTTCAATCCCTGCTCTGAAAATAATTGTCTTTTTTCTAATAGTCATTTTTACAATTCAAGTGCTTCATTAATATTTACTGAGCTGTTTTCACAACACTTCTCAGAAGTAACAGGCTGTTATCAGCCACACTGAGATCTCTGAGTTCCATAGATAAAGATCAAAAGAGAATACACTACTTTGGGAGACCAACTTGACATTTTTAGAACTTAATTTTCAGGTTACTGAGTATTATATGCCACTTCACATGTTCAAGGGCACATGTCCTGCCCAGCAATTTTGATTTCAGTCTTTCACTGTTCTTTCAATGTAGATTTCTTTATGTAGTTGCACACGTTATTAAAAACAATACCCCCAAAACTGCACTAAGTTAAATCGTATTAAGACCCACATGGGTTTTTAACAGGGTTGAAACCTTTACACCTACTGCACCAGCTTCTCTTTCCCATGTCAGCAGGAGTAAAAGCAGCAGTAAGTAGTCACAGTTTCAGGGCTGACTCCAGAACAGCTGAAACCCATCTCAACTGGGTCTGGTACAGTTCTCCCTCTCCTCCCAACCTCTGGCCACATACTTCTGTCTCCTTTTTTTGTCAGCACTGCTGTTCATGGAACTGGATGATGAGGAGCTGAACTAGCCAAAACAAAACACCCCACCCCTGCACAGTGGCAGTTTTCAGTTCCCTCCTTTGTTCCCACTAGTTATGTGACAATAAGTACTGAGGGAAAGCAGAGTCACAAACAGACTGCTGTGCTGGGCAAAGAGGAGAGGAGAAAGGGAGACTGTGACAGCTCTGCATGAAGAAGGGCTTAAGCTGCTGCAAGATCACACTGTAAGGAAACGAGCAGTGCAGGGCATATGAAACATACTTTGCCTCTGAGTTCCAAAGATTTTTGCTGACAACAAAGGAAATGAGACTATAGGAGCCAAACTGTAGCAAGTTCATACATAATGAACGTGTATGAGCTGAGATTCTTTTTTCCCCAAGTGCTTATAATTCTGCCAAATCTGGACACTTTAGGAAGGGACAAAACTATTTTGTACTGCCATGTTCCTGCTCTTCCCACAAAGGTAACTAAAACAAGACAACTTTCCTAGCCTTGTTCACTGAAATGGCCAAGCCATTTTTTACTGAAGTTTTCCAAGAAAGCGTCAGGCTGAAGAAGATAGCCTTTGGGAAAGTTTTATTTCAAAAAGTTAGAGTTTGGGAGAATTACAAGCAAATGAAAATAGAGGAATACTACAGTCACCCCTAATAGCTTGTATTATCCTTTACAGCTCTGTGGCTTATCCCACTGTGCCTGACAGCCTATGGGCAATACTAGCCTGCATGGTTTAACTTTGTGGACCTATCCCAATTCACTCCAGCTAAGGAGTTTTGTACAGAAATGCAGTCCGCAAACATGTAGGCAAATCATCAAAAATGGTGCCCCCAGAAGTGAACTAGAGCAAAGGAATTTCACCATCAAGTGCCACCTCTTTCCTCCCAACATATACAGGGACAAGTTTAGCCATTAGCCGTATTCAAGCAGCTTCCATTGGGAGTAAACAGAGCTCTCCTTGAAATAAGGTGTCATATATACTATTTAAATATTTTCAAGGCACTTATTATAAAAGGGTCAGCAGAGGGTTTTCTGCCTTTTCTGGGTTGATCTGTGAATAATATTTAAGCAGATTCCCACAGCTAAAAATGTGCATCAAGTCCAGCTGGCATAATCTTTTGAGCATCCTGATAATTCCACTACTAGTTTTCCAATGTTGAACAGGCCTGTCCCTGCAAAATTTACAAGTTCATTTGTGAAACCAAAAGCTTCAAGCAAAAATGGGATGAATTTAAAATTTTGCTTCAGAATTTCCAGACCCACAGAAAAGCATTGGGTGAGGGAGAGTTTACAGTGCAGCTCTGAGCTGCCTTTCTGGATCTTCACTAAGCTAAGACTTTGACAAGAGCCACCAGAGACCATAAGCACCTACACATAAGAAACTGTCACAGTCATTTCCCTGATAGAAATCTGCCCTTTCTCTCACACATGGTATCAGCTCTGCCTGTATGCACCTATGTACATATCCATGTAAAATGAAGAGTCTCACAGTTACAGTAATGGAGTATTTCATGCCTGAGCCTTCGCATCTGCTAAGATTTTTCCATTAGCACCCTGAATTGGATTGAATTTTCCTACCACTCCTTGTTAGGGAAATGGAGAGTCAGCAAGTAAAAACAAAACAAAACAAAACAAAATCTATTCTGGAACAAATGTAACTTTTTTTCCTTTCACAGACAACCACTGCAATGCTGCTGTGGTATTGTTACATCTGCTGCCTGGGGACAAAAGCCTTTCTTTCTGGTCTTCTATTTCTGTTTACCACATTTTATTGCCTTTGCCTGCCTTTGTATTTACACAGCCTAGGAACATGGTATGTTCCTGTTGCCATATTCTATTTTGCAAGCTTTTAGAAGTATTCAGGTATGTCCTGGGTAACAAATAACAATGAGTTACAATATCTGTTTCAAGAAGGTGCTCTTAGCCTCTTTCATTTTTCCAAGATGGTGCTCAATAAATTCTCCCCATAAATAAATGCTGATTCTGCATTGATCCTGTGAATGTGAAAAAAGGGCACAGAGGAAAGTCCAGAAGAAGAAAGCTCAAGAAGAACAGAATTCCACAGCCTCATTTTCAAGGCTTGGAATAGGACTCGGTGTCCCTGTTTCTATTCTCAGCCACATTTCAGACTCAGACTGTGAAACCCCTTGGTGAATCACTCAGTTTATCTGTGCTTCAGTTTTCTTTCTGAAAAAAAGAGGTTAAAATACTTACCAGTACTTGCCAAGTGCTTTGGCATTCTGAGGGAAAGGGCATTCAGGAAATTAAAAGTAAAACTCTTCATATTAGACAATTGGATAATACCCAAAGGATGCCATTACATAGTATATGTAAATATATTACACATATATATGTAAATATAAATGTACTGTTCACAGCAGTTAAATCCTGAGCCCCAGGATAAGCTGTAGATAGTCAGGGACTTCTGTTTCTTTGTACAGAGGTACTCTAGGTCAATCATCTTCAGGCACAAAGAATCTGAATGAGATGCTGTAGTCTACTTACGAATGTCTGAAAAGGACTGGGTTGCACTTTGCATCTCCTCAGAGAACAACTGGAGTAACATTTTAAAATAAATTTCATCTACCTATTAAATTGCAACAGGACATCAGAGGCTAATCCTTGTCACACAGTTATCCTGTATCGTGTTTTATAACACTGAACTGCAATGCAAGGGTCAGAGCAAAGGAGCATCTCATGATTTCCTGTGAAAGAGCTGATAGTATTGGATTGGCTGCATGAATAAGAATCAAAACTTAAAGCATTGTGGTTTATATACTAATGACTATTTTTTAAGGTTCTATCTATACCAAAAGTTTAATTAAAAAAATCTGCCAGTGCTCTAAAATGACAAGAAAGAAGTTCAAGAAACAATCACAGAGACTGCATGCAAAAACAGAAATGCAAGACTAGCTTTTAGCCTGAAGGTGCAGTTTCACAATAGGTGAAAGCCATTCTAAAACTGTATTACCACTAACAGGGACTAACTAGCTCTGACCCCATAACTCCATTTTTCTGCAACTTACTTTGCTTCAGCACTAGTAGCCACGCAGTGAACAATCTGATCAACTTTGAAGTTAGCGCTGCTTTGAGCAGGTGATGGGGCTATGTGATCTCCAGAGCTCCCTATGTTTTTCTAACTCATCCAATGGAAAACTACTTACTACATTTTTGCAGTCAGTTCATTGAGTTTTCAAGGTAAATCACGACTCATACAGCTAATTGACTGCCAACAACAGTGCAAGAGGGGAACACATTGCTGGAAGATGCGTGGGTAGCAGAGCAGAAACTCTTCAAAGGCATTGTGGTCTCAGCTTGCCTTAAGCCAATAGTGAAGCTGAAACTTGAGGTAGCAACTGTATGTTAAGAACATGGCTAGCATGGTTTGGGGGAAAAAAGTACAGATGTCAAACCAGCATGGTAACTGGAACAAGATGATGATCTTCCCTGGTGAGAAAGGATGAGTGTTGGGGAGCAGAGGAGAACAACAGGGACGTTTGTGTGACCTTGTGATAGTATGCCTAGAAAGCAAAATGGTCAGGCTACTGGCTGTCCTAATCTTCCTGTTGAGAAAGCAAAGTTTAATCCATGCTCGTCAAGCAAATTATTTTTTTTCAAGGCTTTTTGCTAAAGGTTCCCCTTTTAAAAAGCCCTAAGGTTCCATTTTTTAATTTCTTATAACCATCTCTGCCGAAAAGGGACAATCCCTTCCTGCCACCAAGTACAAGGTAGCTGGTCTCCGAGATCCAAATTAGCTTCACCCATGGTCTTTTTTGCAGAAAATAGCTATCTTTGTTAAAGGCACGTGCTAACCTCAAATCAGGAACTTTCAGTAAATTCCAAATAGAAGCAATGTTCAACTTTTATAGTTAGTAGAGGACAATGCTAGAAAGTGAATAAACAGTTATGTAGAGGGAAAAGCCAAAAATTGCACAAATGAGTCAGTGTCACTAATGAACCCTTAACCTTTGCAAGCATCTGATTGAAACTTGAGGGATTGTGACCTTTTAAAGCCAAATACTCACTTTACAGTATATGCAATGTAAAATAGGTTCTCATGCTTACTTTGCATACTTGCAGTGACTAGCCTGGTTTGGGCTTTCAAGAATTAGCAATATAAAACATACTGAGAAACAGTATAGAAATGTACTCTGTAGATTAGATCTAGGAAGAGAAGCTTGAACTTTTTTTGATTCACCCTTGTTGGCATGTTTGCAGTGACAGATATTTCACATTCATTTTTAACAGCTAGGCCTACAAGGCTGACACTGAACATCAAATGCAAGTTTTCATTCTGACAAAAATTAAACATGATCATGTGGACAAAACATTGGTGTGTATCTGAAAGCAGCTGTTCATGGCCTACCTACTCCTGCAGGTCTGGTAATCTTTGGTGATGCTCGCTTTGGGGAAGATTCAGGATGTGGGGCAACAGGTTGCACTGGCCGGGTCTGTTTGGCTGCCAGCTTCTTCAGACTTACTTGCCTCTTGTCAAACATTTCTTGTACATCTTCTAGTTTTTGTAGAATTCTTTGGGCATTGGCCTAGGCAAAGAAAAGGTAAACAATGGATGGTTGTCAGTGCTGGACTGAGCAAGTTAAGAAAGGACTTCTGTTACCCAGACTCAGACTAGAGCTGAAGATCATACCGTGCTGCAGTTTAATGCAACCCAGCCCATGCATGCTGCACAGATCTCAGTTTCACTGAGCAGGACATGGTGACTCATGCAGCCTTTCTAGTACTACTCTGAAGAAAATCACATATATGTTCCATGACTACTCATCTGAGTAAAACTTACTGCCCCAAGTGCTCACCTCTGGTGAGCCTCTTTCTGGTGGTGCCTCTTTCTGGTGTAGGGAAAGAGGCATATTTGAGCAGACTCAAATATATGGCCCAGTACACGCTCATGTACAAGGCAATTGGTAATTTTGAAATTCTAAGTGAGTGCATGCACATCTGAGGGGTTTTACCTTTATTTCGGGGGTGAGGATCATGTCAAACTGATTGTAGAACTCCTTTGGGTTAGAGAGCTGGTGTTCCTTAGCTGTTACCAGGAACTTCTCAATTTCAACGAGTGCAGTTTCAGCTCCCTCTTGTGACTGGCACTTGTCCACAGCTTGGGAAGCTAAGAGGTAGATTCCAGCTTCACACCATTGGCTTGCCTTTAAAGAAAAATGGGGCAAGAAGGACTCCATCGTCACTGACAGTCCAGCTTGTGAAGTGTCGCTTCTACTCCATGAAATACAGATTTGCCCTAACATGTCACTAAAGGGAATGAACGTTACTTCGTAGCACCCAACAGTTCCTGCCCACAAGTCACCCCACCTAGATATGTAGAACACTAGCAAGTTCAGTTCAGCTCTCATGGGCTGGATGGTCCAGTCACATGTAAAATAATAATATTTTGAGCAAAGAGGAGAAGTGTTACTGTGGTTGCTGGAAATCGAATCTGTCAGCTGTACTACCTCATTTCGGTGTTCAGTCACACAATTAACCAAAACCCGAAACAAATATTTGAACCATATCAAAACTCCACAAAACTTCTTAGGCCTATAAAACTCAGTTAAAAATACTCTAAAGCAGGTTTGTACCATAAAATTTTGGTAATTCCTGTTTCAGATAAGGCTGGAATAGCATGCAGACATTCTCAAAGCATTTAGCTTGCTATTCTAGCTAGATCAGAGAAAGTGAAAACAACTGAACAAGCAGTGAACTGTTCATTTTTAAGCACTGGGATACATTTGGTTTTCATTTCGAATTTAGGCATAGCTCAATTTTTTCTTAGTTTTATTTCCTACTTCTCATCGTTTTAAGACCATAATTATGGGAAGCTACTGCTCCAATTTTTATAGTAACAGTTTCTGAATGAAATTGAGAAAAAAGGAATAAATCCTTTTTCTCTTCATCCAAATTACCTGAGCTTATAAAAACATTCATTTTCAGTAGAACCTTACCAGGCCTGTTATCTGATAAGGTTCACTCACCTTATCTAACTGCTTATGCAGCTCAAGAGACTTTCCCAAAATATCATACTTTTTCTTGGTCTCATTGGTAAAGTCATCACAAATACGCCTGAGTTCAACACACTTTGGTCTAATGGAGTCAACTGCATAATGGTTGTTTTGGATGAGCTGTTCTCCATGGAGAGCTAGAGACTGGGCCTTCTCCAAAGGTTCCTGTGAAATTAATGAGAAAAAAATCCAAAGTTAGATCTTAAAATGACATGCATAATAAAGACAATCCATCTCTGCAATCTCTGCTGTAGCCTGGAGGTAAAGGTTTGGGATATTAAGCTAGCTGATATGTCTTACTTTATATTTACATTGAAGACCAAATTCATTGTCAGTGAGCATATTGAAACACAAGAGGTTCCATCTGAACATAAGGAAACACTTTTTACTGTGAGGGTGACCGAGCACTGGAACAGGTTGCCCAGAGAGGTTGTGGAGTCTCCATCCTTGAAGATACTAAAAAGCCGTCTGGACAACCTGCCCTCGTGGGCAACCTGCTCTAGGTGGCCCTGCTTGAGCAGGGGCGTTGAACAAGATGACCTCCAGAGGTTCCTTCCATCCTTAATCATTCTGTGGTAACTGTGATTCTGTGAGTGTATGCCTTCTTCTTTCTCACATACTGGGGACATTCATTGTACAAGTTTTTTTCCCTGCAAAGTTCCCAATAATCAAAAAAACTGTATTTTTTTTCCACTCAGTAATTGCCAGGTTTATAATGCTTTAGTTTATTTTTGATCCCAAGATATATTTTGGAAAACTCTTCAGATCCTACTGACTGAGTACAGCTTAGTCACAATTCATAAGCTTAGTCACAATAGGATGAAATTAGCAGTGGCTAATGGGAATAGAGCACACATCGATACATTATGTGATGTGGACAATGGAAGGAAAATGCATGTTACTATAACTTTTATTCCTTTAGACTTCTGCAGAAGAGCTGTGCAAAGATCACAAAATTTCTCAATCTTAATCCTATTCCTAAAAAAGATGATCATCAGCGTTTTCATTTGTGCATTCTCCTCTGATTCAACTTACTTGTTTGTTTGATGCTTTCTAATACTACTAAATGTGATGTATATCACAGCTGACCAGCAGATGGAATTACCAAGTCCAAATGTCTGGAAAAGAAAGGTGCTTATTGGAAGGCATGGGTGTTCCTCAGACTGCTATGAGTCTGAATAGAATGGTCTTAAAAGTTATCTGGCTAAGGTAACCTGTTAAGTATTCTGAGCTTTTCAGATTCCAAAGATGGACCTAACATTTCCTGGTTTGAAATACCGATTTTTGAACCGGATTCTAGCTTTCCAAGTAACGAGCTGGAACTACTGGGTCTGAACAGCCCTGGCTCCTGGAAATTAGGATCTGAGTTTTGTTATTTAAAATAATGACTCATGAGAAGAGAGTAAGCGTGATGTAAGGACAGTGACAGAGGAGTGTCTAGAAGATCATGTCTATAGCAGCTAGAATACTATATTCAGTGCAAACCTGTCCTTTCTCTTCCAGTTGTTTCTGTTCCCTTAGGAGGTGCTCCACTCGAGTCACACTGTCTCCAATGTCAGCAAAACCTGCTTGTGCTTCCATGAGATTATCCAATGCCAGTTTTACCTAAAAAACAACAACTACAAGATAAAACAAAAAAAACCAACAAAAAAACCCAGCCAAAACCCCGTCACAAGATACTCACAAAATTATAACAAACCTATGGCTTCTAAACATTCACCTACCTCTTTTAGAAGAGTCTGCATCTCAAGTTTAATCTTTCAGCTCATTCCAAAATGGAAAAGCCAATGAATAAAGCAAAAATCAACTATTCTTCAAAGGGTTGCCCTGCTTCTCACTATTTATTTAGGTGCACACAGTTTTGAAGACCTGTAACTCCAGAGTCTATATTACTCCAGAATCTGTATTATTCCAGCCTCTGGGCTGACAGTTGGGCTTTCAGTTGACTCTGGTGGGATTGGCAACTTACCATCACAGAAGTGATATTTGGTAACATCACACATAAATGCAAAATGATTTATCAAGAAGCCGGTGTTTCACATTTTGGCCTAACAGGTTGGCACTTTCTTCACTGTGCCTTATTGAAATGTTGTAAGATATCTGATAGCTGTCAAGAATTTAATTTTTGAATATCCATTTCCTATTTCATAATGAAGGGCTCCTCTCCCAGCCTCCTTTTTGGATTGCCAGTATACTCTAAGTACGGGTAAAATTTGGCCTTATTTACCAGAGAAGGCTAGACAGAATGAACAAATGAAATACCTCTCTGAAATCATGTTCAAAGTGTCGAAGCTGCAGGCATTGTTCTAGTTTTAGGTGATGCTTGGTCCAAAATTGATCAAAAGCCTTTTCTGTTTCATCCAACTGAGCCAACAACCTGTTAAGAAATTAGAATGAAAAGAACTTACTTATTTCCTATTGTTCATTTCTTTTAAGTTACACCAGTTGATGGCAGAAAGCAGAGTAGGAAGATGGTGGGGAGCCTACACCGATGTAAGAAGGCTCTGTGTCAACCTTCCCTTAAGCAAAAGAGAATGAAATTTGCAGTGGGACAGGCAGGAGTGTGACTGATGAGTGACAACTACATGGATCCACTGTGGCAGTTGCAGTCCTGCCTCCTGACCTGCAACAGGAACACAGAGCTGTTCCATGCACTGGCAGCCAAAGGCAGCTGTCTCTCCCTAGCTTCCACCCAATTCTTCAAAGATAATTCACCCCAGGCTAATGCAGATTGAATATGATGCAATTATTATTTTAAGGAATGCTTAAAGCAGAACTCTACAACTTGTTCATTTTCTTCACCCATCAAAAATAGGCAAGGATGGAATCATTTTCCTCAGTCCATTAAATACAATAGATTAGAAGCTCATAATGCCTCCCATGGACGTTGTTTCACTTTGTGTAAATGATGAAAGATTTACTCACAAAGAAATTAGTATCAAGGTGTCATACATCTTGAGTAAAATGTCTGACACCAGACTAGTGAGTCATCCTCACAGTCTCTCAATGATCTATTAATTATACTACAAAGTAGAACAGTTTAAACAGAAAAAAAGTGAAAAGAAACTCTTCTCTGAATCCTGTATTTCCATAGATGGGCACTCTTTGGGCAGGCAGGGGACCAGGCTTGATCTCCTACAAGCTCAGTGAGTGCTAGAATCATCAAGTTATTGGGGCAAACACCAATAGCTCCCTCCTATTCCTCTCAAAAACAAAGTTCTATTTTCAATCTATCCCTGAAAAACTTGATTTTAATCAAAGCTAGTTGTTGAATTCAAGATGAATTCGCAAATTGCTTTGGGATGACTGTTTAAAGGATTTTAAAGTATTCAGTGAAAAATATCAGCTCAGCTTTACTTTTGGCAGCTTTGTTCCCAGTGAATGCAGACACGCTGAAATACTAGCATGACATTTCTCTTTCCACTGCATCACATGGCACAGCAGAAACTTCTACACGGTGACTAAAAGCTTTATGGTAATAGCTAGCATTGTAGGAAGGAATAGGGGTTTCTCTCTCTCTCTCTATGCAGCTGCGAAGGGGTATGTTTCAGAGTATCATCTTCATCTGTTCCTTCCCCAGTGTTTCCACAGACATGCACAAGCACATATCCTCTCATCTCACGTGGATTCAGATGCCACTTTCTAACCAGGCATAAAAGTTTGGAGGATTCATATGTTATGGGGAAAGTAAGTCCCACATTAAATCTTCAGCCAAGTAGTTAGCGGTCCAACCAAAAATTACCAAGAAATTCAGGATTTGTTTGAACTTGCCTTGACAGTTTTATCAAGTAATTTCCTCAAAGCTATCCCCTTCTCTGAGTTACCTGTCCAATAAATCCTGAAAAACTGAACCAGTGGGAATTTATAACCTGCGTATTTAAATCATTTAAATTACACTTGCATTTCTTATGAATAAATTAGCAACTTGCACAAAGCAATCTAGTTTCACTGACCTTTCTACTGTTGCCACATTTTCTAGTTCATCTGGACTGAGTTTGCTGTTGGCGCTTCGGGTGACTGGCTCCCTAATGCATGTCAGTAGGGTGGCCCCCTGCTTCACAGCTAGTTTCAGCTCATCCTGAGGGAAAAAAACAAGCCAAACAAATTGTATGTACTTATTCTAACAATGTTCACATCTCTTAGATGGACAACATCGTAATGCTAAAGGAGGATTCTTTCGTAGGTATTAAATACTTGGAACAAATTATAAATGCTTACCAAAGATGTTACGTCTCTCTAGAAATGCAGAGACTACATCTATTCACCTTGAATAGTAGATATATTTCTGAGAAAAGGAATAGTATATAACTTCTGAGCAGATTGCATTTCTGACCAGGCAACTTGCAGAATACATTATTCTACCACAAATTGAATGTGTGCCGCAGATCGTTCAGTGAGCTGAGAGACTGTGCTGAGACATTGCACTTCTTAATGGAATTTCCTTAAACAACATTGTGACATGCTGAGCCACAGTACATCAGCTATCAAGGAGTCATCCACAGAAGAATGTGTCTTCCCAGCATGAGAGATGAGCAATGAAAAGGACAATGAGGCTCAAACATTAACATGTCAGCTGAGGAGTGCCCGCATCACTGCGCACTTCTTGCATAAAACTTGTTCTTGTGCTAATATAGCTTAGGTAGTATTTTTTTCTCTTGTGTTTAACCTAAGGTGTTTGTTGACAGCAGTAATGTTTTATTCTGAGCCTTACTCTGCAAAGCTAAACTTCCCCCAACTTTTTTTTAAAAAAACAAAATGACAGTCATCATCTAGTTAGATCATTCTGTCTATTCCTGGATTATCCTCACAGATGTTCTCTACATCTGGTCCAGTGTGAGTTCACCCTTTCTGATTAACTCTTCAACAGGAGCCCACGCTATTCCAGATGTGATCCCATCACACCCTCTCAACACAGCAGAAGTGACATTTCCCTGTTCTATCATTCCTGAAGCTGTAAAAAGTCTTTTTTCATAGTTGAATCAAATCGACCTCCTGAACGCAGGCTTCTCTCCTCTTCAGTAGTTTCCAGACAATGGACTCCCAAACGATGGCAGGAAAATTTGTTAAATCAAAAATCATCTATTATGCTGATGGACCTGTCATGAGACAACATTCACCTTCAGCTTGCTATGGTGGTCAGTGTGTGCGGAGAGGAGCTCCTCTGTGCACTGCACATCGTTGGGAAGTTCAGTCTCTGCTAGGTCTGTTCCAAAGGTCTGTAGCATCTGTGCTGTTGTTTTTACTGTCATTGCAAAATTTTCAATAGCCTGGAAAAGCAAGAGCATAAAGTCACAGACTGGTTATTTACCCTTAGCCCTTTAACAATGCTTAGTCCTTCAGACACACTGTACTGCAAGTATTACATGCCTGTAAAGCTGGCCGTGTTGCCCTTTTTTGGGTGGATATGCTAAAAGTTACAAATTAAATCCTGTGTCACAAATGATCCTTTCACAGGCCTATAAGTATTATCATCTCCACGAACCAGCTGGGGAACTCCCAGAGCTTCACAGACATCATGAAACCACAGAGGACATCAGCTTCAAAGCCAGGACTGGAACTTCAGATCCTCAGCCCATGCTTGCTGGGAAATTCTGCTGTGTTTAAAATTCTAATTAAGGCCTTATTTAAGTTGAGGAGACTCTGAAAGTATATAAGGCAAAGCCTTTTTACATTTATATTTATACAGCTATTGTTCACTGAGCAGCAATCTGTCTTCCCTCGACTTCTGAAAACGTGCATCTCTATCCTGCCTATCTGTACTAGATGCATTCCAGTCACTCCCTCCCATCTGTTCACATTAGTACACAAATACAAGAACAACTTACTGCAAATACAGTCAAAATGCATAAATTCATTGCTGTTTCTTTATCACTTGGGTACACCAACACAAAAATTGTCAGAAATCTGTGGGTTTACTGAAGAAAGGGGAAGTGAGGAAGGCTTAAAAAGAATGCTGCCTTTTCAGAACAGGATATATTGTTCTGAATTGTGACATGATTAAAACCTTTGTATCTAGTAGCAAGTAACTGCATGGGATGTTTTTTCATGATCATGCCCAAATTTCTTTAGGGACTGTATTGTCCTGTATAGCTCTTTGTTCTTTACACTTTTTGATATAAACCACCTGTCCTGGTTTTGGCAGGGATAGAGTTAATTTCCTTCCTAGTAGCTGGTGCAGTGCTGTGTTTTGGATTTAGGATGAGAACAAAGTTGATAACACACAGATGTTTTAGTTGTTGCTAAGCAGTGCTTACACTAGCCAAGGACTTTCCAGTTTCCCATGCTCTAC
>NW_008796193.1:7866832-7904837 GCF_000699145.1 Aptenodytes forsteri
CCGCCGGGGGGGTGGGGGGAGTGAGCGAGCGGCTGTGTGGTGCTCAGTTGACGACTGAGGTTAAACCACGACACCACCCAATGGTTTGAGCCAGTCAACAGCACTAGGGATGCTCTTACACCCAAACACTATATAGTTGTTGCAAGTTGCATTCTCTTCTCCAGCAATGATGGGAATTCCTCATTTGCAACCATGACAGTTAAAATTATGCTGTGTGCTCAGTGAAAAACAAACTGGAGGTAGATCATCATTCAAAAGGTGCAGAGAGAAATTACATTCCACATATGTGATCTGAAACATGCCCCAGATGAGGCAATGCTAGCAGGGTTCATAGCCTTCTTCCCTTTTTTCCCATAAATTCATGCCTACTTTCAACACAAGCAGTACAGACCCACATATGCTCTGGCTTAGTGCTTAGCAGCTGTAGCCTGCTGTTCTCAGCGCTGAAACCACTGGATTAAAGTTGGCTGAAATGTCACTGCAACACAGATAGAGCCATGCATGCCAAAGGCTATTTACTAAAAGCCAAAAATGTACTCTGTGGGCAAGAAAGCTCATAGATTCCTAGCCATTCAAGATAAGATAAGAAAGCAGAAACAAAGAACAATGCAGTGAGATTGCTGTGTCACTACCACTTAGCAACAGTTTAAAGCTGTTTCAGAAAAAAAAGCACTGGCAGGACAAGATATGAGAACACTAAAAGAAGCAGCAAAGGGGATGAAGACAGTAGCTCAGCAAGACTGAAAGTCCAGCTGTTTCAAGGTGCCATGGAGGCTAACACTTCCCTGATGACAACTTATCCAGCAGAGATTCCTTGGCTGACTGCACCATGAGCTTATCAGTGTTTCACCTAATTGTATGCTTGCCCCCACACTCTCTTGTGTGTACGACCAATAAATTGTTTCCTATACCTAAGTTATGTCTGTGGGGTTTTTGTCAAGTCTCTGTGCTTGGTAAAAGTTTTTCAAACAAATTTAACCAGAAGATCTGAGGATTACAGAGCCACGCTCACCTCAAATCTTGCCTCACTTTTATTTGCATATTTTACCAAACTATATATTCATGCTTTATGTAAAATCCTGTCATTAAGAAACAATACAACCTTTCTTATGCCTCTTTTTACTTCCCTTCCTCATTTTTCAAGCCTTTAGCTGTTTGAAAGCTCATACAGATGATTCCTTCAGACTCACCTCTCCTGCAAGGACAGTTTCATATTTTTGATACTTTCAACATGTAAACCTATTCACCTATCTCAGTCCTAACCTCACTGTAGTCAACACAGCTATAAATGTAGCAAACCAGTGTTAGAGGAAATTCAGATTCTGTGTTTGCATATTTAGAAGCCTAAAATATTTGGAGGTTCTCAAGGAGAGCAAAATTTAATTTTGTATGGACAGTAAAGCACAGAAAATCATAGTGGGAAAGTGACAAAAGTGATTTGACTTAACAAAGCTACCTCAGAAAAGCTCTTTTTCTGAGTGTTAGACCTAACTTGCAGGTCAGCAGCAGGCTCAAACCCAGGGCTGCTCAGAACGCTGCAAAACATTGGGGCTACTTAGATGTGAGCTCTAACATATCAGTCTTGCAAGTAGACCCACAAAGACAGATGCAAATGTTGCATACAGTCTCCAGGAAATTAATTAATTTTCCAGGATCAGGACCCAGCTTTGCCTGTTTTTGCTTATATAGGATGAGACAATATTTTGGCTGCTGATGTGCCAGAGTTTGGGATCTGGTTTTTGCAAACGGTCACCTTTTCTAGGCACCATAATGAATTGTTTACATTCAACCAAAAAAGGGAACAAACAAACCTGTAACAAGTTTCCTCAAAGGCAACAGAATAAGTCTTTCTGCCTTCCTACAATCATTAACTCTTATAGAATAGAATCATAGAATCATTAAGGTTGGAAAAGACCTCTGAGATCATCGAGTCCAACCGTCAACCCAATACCACCATGCCCACTAAACCATGTCCCTAAGCGCCTCATCTACACGTCTTTTAAATACTTCCAGGGATGGTGACTCAACCACTTCCCTGGGCAGCCTGTTCCAATGTTTAACCACTCTTCTTTGGTTACTTAAAGTAAGACCCATCTGGAGTGCATGTTTACATAGCACAGAAATGGAAACAAAGGTAAATAAAATCTAGTGTCTTGAGTATTTTTCTTCTCTTAAAAACATGGACATAATTAATCATTAAAGATTCTTGGCCTTTGATTCAGTAAAGTGCTAAAGCATATGTTCAACGTCAACCATGAGCTAAAGGCCTATGAATCTCATCAATTATTCAAAAGCTAAGAATGTGCCAAAGGGCCTTGCTGAGTAAGAATACTATGACACTGTTAGGCCCTAGTCCAGGTCAACAGTGAGAGACAGATTACCACTTCTATTACAGACTTTTGGGGAATTTGCCTTTCTCTATTTGAGTCATGGATTTCCTCTTTCCATGAATCCCTAGCAGAATCTGTAGGCTGAAATGCAGCTGCAGAGTTACTACTTCACAGTTGCTCTACATTTGTCATCTGGACAATTCTGGGTGTAGACATGTATAAGAACACCACCAATACTCACAGTTCGGTGATGTATCCACTGACTGTGGCCATACTCCAGGGTTCCTCCCAGCTCCCGGGTCAGCTGACTTTTGTCAATATAGCCATGAAGATCAGACACAGAATTTAACATGATGATCTGAAACGAATCCAAACACAATGGACTGAGAGAAATAACAAGCCCTTTGAACCATTATTCCTAGGATCTGGGTTTGCCTTAAACATACATGACCAAACTGCAGTTCCACCATAGGCAGTAAGTTCTCATTATGTATTTGTTCATGCAGTAGCCACAGTTTATTTCCACTAGATTCTGCCTTCTCAACATGTACATGGCCATTCTTGAACTAACTGTAATTTGACATCATCTTGCTCCTTGCTAGGCTGAGGATGCAATCATTTTGCATATGCATCAAGAGCAAAAGTATGGTATTTACAATGTTCACGCAAACTTCCATCAAATAAAGTCTATATTTTCTAGATAACTGTTATTTACAGAGAAATGGAGGAGTAGGCAGGTTAAACAGCTTCCTCAACACCAACCACTTGATCCAGGGAAGTGCTGAAATGAGACCACCAAGAATAGATTTTCCTTCCAGTTGCATAATTTTTATGGCACTGTATGTCCACTGAGTTCACTGGCATTATTCCGTTTTAAACCATGATGAAAGAGAGAGACAAACCTAAATCCATTTTCTTACTTGAAAGAGTCTCCTTACCACTAGACCTGCTTAATGAAAGCAAAAGATTTGCATTCAGCTTCAGGTAAGCAGTATTACCTTTCGGCTACCACTGTAAATCTGGCAACAAAAGTGGCTATTACACAAATAACATAAATGTATTCAATTATGCCTTGTTGTTCTAACAGCTAGAAAATACACTATGATTTCAGCAACAGAAAAACAAGATGTTGAGCATAAATGACTAGAAATTTTAAGCCTTAGACTTTAATATGTCAAGTGTATTACTTCACTCTGCTGTTTAAATAAAGGATAACTGGCTACGCCTGTTCGCAGGCTCCAAGGGAGCATGGTAAGTACACTTGCAAGCACTATGGACAATGAGATGAGCACAGATGTATGGAGGCAAGAGGATGTATATTCTAGGCTGATAGTGCTCTAAGAAAAGCCTTGAGAACAAACCTGAACAGGTTTTTAGCTGATCTTTGTTACAGAATCATTCTAGAATAATTCAGGTTGGCAGTAACCTCAGGTCTCTAGTCCAACTTCTTTCTCAAAGCTGGGTCAGCTGTGAGATCAAACCAGGTTGCTCAGGGCTTTATCCACTTGGGTCTTAAAAACCTCCAAGGATTGAGACCGTACAAACTCTTTAGGCAGTCTGGTCCACTGCCTGATTATCTCTGTGGTGAAAAAGTTCTTCCTTATATCAAGTCAGAAGTGCTCTTGTTTCACTTTATGTCAGTTATCTCTTGTCCTACAAAGCATGTGCAACCTGGCTGAATGCTCTCAGTAACCTGCTTGGAGGGACTGGAAAGCTGCTGTTATGTCATATTAAACCTCCCAAGCCTCCCCTTTGCCAGGCTAGACAAGCCCAGTTCCCTCAGCATCTCCTTATAGAGCACATGCTCCAAGCCCTGACCTTCTTGATGGCTCTCTGTTGAGCTCACTCCAGATTAGTATATTTCTCGTATTGGGGGAACCAAACCTGGACAGGGTATTCTCAGTGAGATCTAATGAGAGCCAAGTAAAAGGGGATAATTGCTTGTCTCAATCTGCTGGCTATGCTCCTGTTAATACTGTAGCTGTTAATGCAGGATGCTGATAGCTTCCTTTGCTGCCAGTGCACACTTCTGGCTCACATACAGCTTGCTGTCTACCAAGTTCCCAGGTCCTTTTCAGCAGAGTTGCTCTCCAGACAGTCAGGCTGCAGCCTGTATTGTTGTCAACAATACAACACTGTTGTGCTGTTGGGAGGGAAAAACATGGGTTCTTCCTTCTTGAGGAAGGAAGTCCTTCCAGAAGGAAGGCCTTCCCAGTTGCAGGACTTTGCATTTGTCCATTTTGTATTTCATAATATGCTGGTCAGCCCATTCCTTGAGCTTATGTTCCAGTGGCCCTGTCTTTGAGTGTACCAACTGCTCCTCCCAATTTAGGGTTGTCTGCAAACTTGATGACAGTGCACCCCGTTGACTCTTCCAGGTCATTGATAAAGTTGTTAAACAGGGCAGGTCCCAGCAGATATCACTAAACCACTCGTTGCCCACCTCCAGGTAGAGTATGAACCATTAACCATTACTCTCTGAGCCCAATTATGCAACTAGTTTTTAAATCCATCTAGTTGTCCACCCATCCAGACTTTAACATCCTAACTTGGATACAAGAATATTGTGGGAGACACATCTGGTCCCATGGACCTGTATGGGTTGAATATTCTCAAGTAGTCCCTGACTCAATTCTTTTTCACTTCGAGCAGTTCATCTTCTCCTTGAATCCTACTTCTAAACACAGAGGCCAGGAGACCTTGTTGGTGAAGAAACTGAGGCAAAGAAAGCACAAGGTACCTCAGTCAAAGCTAAAGGGAAAACTGTTCCCTGAATGTGTTACCAAACGCTGTTTTGTTATGATCAAAGCCAGAAAACTCAAAAACTAGGTCATCTTGGAGTAGCCTCAGACTGGAACATGAAGTCTGTGCACTACTTCTGAATTGCAAATCACCTTTGAGAAAGTAAGCCTTAACTGCTTTGTAGCTCTTCGCCATCAGAGATGTTGCTAATAAGTTGGACATCTTTTGATACTCCAAACTTCACTGAAACTACAGAGGAACACTGTCATGCACTTTTCTTTTAGGAAGATGTTAGTTTTAACCTTATACACTCAGCATGAGCCACAAAGCAAACCTATTAATATTGCCAGCTATGGTGCTACCCAACAGGGGATGAGTCTTTGCCTTGCAGGCATCTCTGCAGGAGAAAGCCTAGGAGCAATCTAACATCCATCTAAGAAACCAATCTTACAGTGCATTAGCATCTCCCATACTTCTTCCCAGACTGCAGACAGCCACATTCAGTAAGCTGGAGAATACAAGAGAGAAGCAGTTTAGAAGAGGAGGGCCTGCATAAGCAGGTCAGCACGGAACACAGAGCTGTGGTGGGGTTGCTTCATGATGGGTTAGGCCATCTGAAAGAAGTCACAGTCTACAAAGGACAAAGAAGTGCCTGCTATAGACAGATTATTCAGCCTTTTGTGTATACTATGAAGATGCTTTAATTCCCTTCCCATGATGGGAGGTTCCTTAGGTAAATCTCTGGGTGTTCCTTTTGAATTCGCACATTTCATCTCAGATGAATATTCAATATTCAAAATATCTCCAATATTTCTGTACCTTGCTCCTGGATAATGATATTTAATCAAATAACTATCCCAATAGAGATTTACCTCAGGAGGTTTTATTAACCACATTAGTATGTCAATAGGTGTGCTTGTTTTGGCTGGGGGAGAGTTAATTTTCCTTATAGTAGCTAGTATGGGGCTATGTTTTGGATTTGTGCTGGAAACAGCGTTGATAACACAGGGATGTTTTAGTTACTGCTGAGCAGTGCTGACACAGAGTCAAGGCCTCTTCTGCTTCCCCCCCCCCCCCCCCAGCCAGTAGGCTGGGGGTGCACGAGAAGCTGGGAGGGGGCACAGCCGGGACAGCCGACCCCAACTGACCAAAGGGATATTCCATACCATATGACGTCATGCTCAGCATATAAAGCTGGGGGAAGAAGAAGGAAGGGGGGGACGTTTGGAGCGATGGCGTTTGTCTTCCCAAGTAACCCTTATGCGTGATGGAGCCCTGCTTTCCTGGAGATGGCTGAACACCTGCCTGCCAACGGGAAGTCCCAAGTAACCGTTATGGAGCCCTGCTTTCCTGGAGATGGCTGAACACCTGCCTGCCCATGGGAAGTAGGGAATGAATTCCTTGTTTTGCTTTGCCTGCGCACGCAGCTTTTGCTTTACCTATTAAACTGTCTTTACCTCAACCCACAAGTTTTCTCACTTTTACTCTTCTGATTCTCTCCCCCATCCCATTGTGGGGGAGTGAGCGAGCGGCTGTGCGGGGCTTAGTTGCCGGCTGGGGGTAAACCACAACAGTAAGTCAGATAAATCCTGCATTTCCTTATTGTGTCTGATTTATTATTTCAGCTTCTATTTCCTTCTCCTGTTTGATCTTCTGGCTTCTGCTCAATCCAGTGTTGATTTAACCCAGCAAATCTATTTCAATGAACATATTTGCAGTCTGATAGCTCAGATAAATGGTTTAACAAACGTTTCCTTAACAAATGCATGCCATATTCCTGAAGCTCCTTTTGAATGCTCATGTTCCGGCTCTGACTCACTTATAGTTGTGATAGGAAATGCAACTCATCCATGGCCCATTTATGACATTAATATCATAGTGCCAAATGCACAACATGAACAACCAACCTGCAAACAATTTAAAGAATGATGTTGGTATTAAAGACGGGTACTGATATCTAATTCCTTGAGTAAGGGTATCTCCCACGGGACAAGAACTCTCTAGCCCTGTTCTCATGCTTGGCATGTAGGATGCTATTTTCAATGGGGACAAATAGATGTTGCTCTCAGTAACCCACCCGTTCTGAAATTGGGCTACAAAGGGGCATGCCCAGATTATCTTTTTAGGATGGGCTGCAAACACAGCTGAAAGGCCCCTCCAGAGAGCACGGCAGACCCCAGGAACTTAGAACACCTTTAGCACAACCCTAAGCAACTTACAATAGCATCAGGTGTACGTGGACAGACTATATATAAATCTGACAGGCTGTCTGCAGATATCTGGGCAGGAGGCAAGCAGATCTAGCAGCAAGCATATCATGCTCTTAGTTTTCATAAGACTGCTCTCTAAGAGCTCTGTGGACATACCTAAGATGACTCAAAATTTGAATGTCCAAGAAGACCCCAAACTAAACTCATATCTTGATTTTTCTGCCTGTAAGAAAGGTAAGTTACTATTTAATACTTAATGCAGTGCTCGACCCCTGCCTAGAATTAACCTCTCTTCCAACTTTGATAGTTTCAAGTTGGATTTGAAATGCAACGCTGGCGTCAAATAAATTGCTAAAAGTATGGAAGATGCTGAATTGCTAGAAAATGCTAGTCCTTGATGAAGTTGTCTCTTCTCAGGCTGCAGTTGCTGGTACAACAGTTGCTATGGTAACAGATTGTGGCTTATTAAATACAGGAACATCCATTTTTCAAGGTGAAATAAAATTAAAAGATTTTGTTTTGTAATCAAACATACATTTTTACATCAGTTTTGCATTTTAATTACCAAAAAGCCACCCTTGCCAAACTACAGTCAATGTTACAATTTAATCGACAATAACCAGATGAATATTTATGGTTCCTTTTCTGTATGCATTATAATAAATGGGCTGCTGTCTCTTACTTCAGCAGAAGTATAAAGTGTCACCTGAACTTCAAACTTAGGTATTGACAGAGCTAGAACTCATTGGAGAGCCATGGGTCTTTTGCAAAACAATATAAAACCACAAGCAAAATCCAAAACAATCATATGAAATCACTCCAGTAAAGTCATTGTGGAACACAGTGTGAGTCTGTTCCAGGATGAAATACCATTAATAATCATCATTTAAGTTTATTTATAAAACACTTTGAAACCACATGCAAACACGCAGCTAGGAACAACTCCCAAAAGAGCTCTCAGAATAATCTAAAACTTAAACTTTTTCAGGATTGATAACCTGCTTCAAATCACATTCTTAGCAACACGCAGCATATGCCAAGTGCATATAAAAAGAAGTAAAAACCAGACTTTGAATCTTGAGGGCATGGGGACCATAAAAGGTATTAAGAATAGGCAGTGCTATGCAAGCACTTAACAGGGGCACTGCCAGATTGTCAGCAGTCCCATGGATAATACATAAGATAGTGCAGAATTCAGCCCTAGCCTTTCACTGCTCTGTAGTCCTAAATAATTATGTTTGTCACTGGAGTGAGAAGATCTACCTCTGCCTACATCAGGAGAACAGCTCCACCGAGTTAAGATGTCAATACTTAAAAACCAAGTCACATTTTATAGCTACACTGACTGAACATGTCCGTTAAATACTGTGAAGCATCCACTGGTAATTAACTCTTCGGCATTACTATTATATACACCATACTGACCCAGATCAAAGTCCCCAGCTGCCACTTGCAATCAAATTTCAGTTACGGGGTTATGAGAAATTGCTGACACCTAAGAACTGCAGATGGAGATAAAGAAAACACATGGACAAAAAAAATGCATGCTTACCGGTACCTTCATTTTAAAGTCATCTCGATAGAGTTTAATGCCAATGTCAGCTATTGTCCTTTGGATAAAGCGGGAGGGTCGCAGGACAAACACCAGCTGCAGGTTTCCTGGAAATGCTCCCTGCAGAAATATAGAACTATTAGAAGGCACAACTCTGCCTTACAGGAAGGCCAAGGGAATTTTCAGCCAAGTGTTTCCTAAAGGGGGCAAAGCAGGTAGGACTTACTGAACCTTGCTCAGTCCAGCTGCTAATAATATCAGCTGGTCCATTCAGCACGTGCCCATTGTCACAATCTCCAAAGCCAACAGGAAGACCAGCCCATGGATTTTGCTGCCCAGCCATACATTGCTTTCTGATATGGATTTAGCACAGAGCTCTAAAGTTTCCGCACTAGTCCCTTCCTCCCCCGGATCTGAACCACACCAAGCCCCCTTTGCACTACCACACCATAGATTTTCCCATTTTTTTAGGCTGCAGCCAGTAGAGGGCAAAACTGGCTACCTACAAAAACTGGCTACCCATGTTGGACTTGGTGAAAGAAGCTGGTGGCACAGATAAATTCCCCAGGCTGACCTACCTTCTCACTCTGGAAAGGGTGTTTAATCTTTTTAACCTCACATATTTTTCCCCCCACAGGCACTCAACACATTCATCAGACATGGCCCTGTCTGCAACACCTAGCCTACATCTCTCACGCACTCCTCTGAGCTCATCAGACATAAAAAAAGAACAATTTCCAGAAGAGAGCAGCTAAAAAGAACTGAGAATGAAAAGCAGTTCTGTCTAAATTCCTTGAAAGAACTTAAAGTCACCTTGGTCATCCCTCCATCCTACACCTCTGTGTATAAGCACTTGCTCCTCACACAGCACATATTCCTGGTAATAGATGTATAAAACCAGCTGCTTTTATTAGCACTGAAAATCAGTGCTTAGCTCTGACTTTTGCAAATGAGATATAATAAGCTATTAAGAGTTTCTGACAGAGATCACTTACTACCACGCAGTCCCTTGGGATCTGTTTCTTTCATAAGCAGGCCACGTCATCACTCCTCAGTGCAGAGAAGGGTACCTCTGTTATTCTCTTCTAGGAACCAACTTCAAATTACCAGAATTTATATTGCAGTCAACCCAGCAAATAAGGAATTTGCCCTAATTCAGCAGTAAACAAGACTGTGTAATTTGTTACTGCAGCTTCCTCCCTCTCTTATTTAACACTCATGAGCTTCAGGGCAGGGGAGAATCTGCATCCACAGCCAGAAAATGGGAGCTAAAAATGAGCACATGAGACTGTATCCTGTGCTGAAGCTTCAGCAGATAATTTTAATTTCTAGAAGATAAATAACAAAAGCAAGCACTTACTGCTATCCGTGTCAGGGATGCCTTGACCGTGCTCCATTTGTCCCGTCGTCTGTCTATGATGATGATGAATCCGATGCTGGCAGCCTCCAGACTGCAAAACAGATGAAATAAGTATGCTGGGTTACATGGAGATAGTCCCGTTCCAAGGAAGTGTACTGCAGCAAAACACAGCCTCCGTCAGATCACCCTCTAAGCCCGTTATGAAAATGCAACGTACAGTGGAAAGAATGAATATTTGGCAGAAATTCACATGAAAATGAAAGCCGGCAAATTTTCTCTTTCCAGCGTAAGGCTAGCAGCTTACACAAAACATGAATATTTTATCTGCTAAATCTCAGCTGCTATGCTACTCTGCTGCCAAATCTAGGTGATATGAATAGTTCAGGATCACGAATTACACTGTGCTGTATTGAAGGCAAAAACCTCAGATCTTGTTTTCTCTGCAAAATAATTCAAGTTATTAGACACCCCACTTCAGTCTTCATTCTCTAAGTATGCTGACATCTGACAGGGGCAGTTCACTCCAGGGAGTCAGTATCTCCCTACTGTCACCACCTTGCCTGTATACACAATGCCCCAGGAATTCTGGTAGACAAAGCAGGAATGGAAGAGTTCTTTCTTGCCAACCACAAACTGGTTCTAGGGTTGCAAGTCATTCAAAAGTATCCTTTTAACATATTGACTAGAATAACAGTTACTGTTCCTTCTCAGTACTTTTCAAGGAGAATCTACGAGGCACTGATTTGGTGCTCCATCCCATCTATGTAGACCTCATAAATACCCCATCCTCTCTCTCTCTCAAAAATCCCACTTTGGTGTGCAGGGCTTCAGTGGGACTGTGCTCTACTCTCTGCCTTCCAAGAGTGCTCAGAGTTGGAGAGAAGTCCTTGGAAGCTAATAAGCACACACTGAGAAAAATCTCTAGAAACTTCATTATAGCAGGATGGCTCAGTCATCTCTGGACAAACCAGAGGCGGGCAGAAAGAGTATAAATGTTGTCATAATCAAAGGACATACTACAATCAAACATCTCATTACAGATTAAGATCAAGAGAAATTGTATAAAACATTTCCTTCATCCCTTTTCCATTGTTCACACAAGAAGCATCCCAGGAACACCATTTTCATGGGTCACTTTGTGCAAACTCATGTCAATAATCCACTGAAGAGCACCAACAATACCAACTCTGAGCTTCTGCTGCAGCTCTGCAGGATCAAGAACAGCAACCTGGAAGCCAGTGTTGTGCAAATCTGGGATGCCATGCAAGTGTTCCTAATAGTTCATGCTGGTACTGGAAAAACTCCCTGAATTTCCCACTTCGATATTTTTTACGGCATTCCTCTGAGAATTACGAAATTCAATGGATCTTTCCTCTTAAGTAGTGCAACATGCAGCTCTTTATGCAGAGGACAGAAAATGTGTTTGCAGCAGTGCCTCTCAAGCACAGGGAAGATAATTCACCAGTTTCTCCTTTTATATATATACAAATATATGCATACCCTTCAATAGCCGAACAAGTGTTTCAAGGAAAAAAATGCCCAGCGTGGTATCTACGTGTTTGCTCTAGACATTAGGAAAATCAGAAGAAGGCAACAAAGAAATTGTGTGTATTGCAGATTGTTACAGAAAGAGTGTGAGAAACTAAACACAAAAGTCTCAACCTGGGAGCTTCCTAACTTACCCAAAACTCTGCATTGGTTTTATCAAACTGCTTCTGCTGATTGGGACCAAAAATTGCTTTGGAATTCTGGTAGGCATGAAAGGCCTGGGCAAATCAGCCTCAGCCTCCAGACCACCAGGTAGCATCTCTGTGGACAGGGTGCCTGTCCTGCCTAATGGAGACACATAGGATGAGGTCAGGCTTTTTCTCTCTGCCTTGACAACCGATGTTGCTGCATTACAGGTGAAGTGCCAGGAATTCTGGCTACATCTCAAACAGAGAAGGTTGGGGTAAACTTGCTGATAGTTTGGGAAATCAAAAGGAGCACAAAGCCATGTGTCATTTTCCTCCTTTGCTTGTGTGATACATGTCCAAAAAAATCTTTTTGTTTAGTAATTTGCTAAGAAATATTTAGGTCACTACAGAAAGAAAACAACTGCTAGAAATTGTAGGGTGCAAATGCATTCAGGAGTCAAAAGGAAAAGGAAAAGTGGTTTTTTCCTTCTCTGTTCCCATTTAATACCCCCGGCATCTCACTCCAGGCAGAATGCTGGGGTGGTGTGAACCTCCACTCCTCAGCATCAGAGCTGCATCCACCCTGGGCACAGTGGTCTGCCAATCCCTGTGCCAACAACAGCCCCGGTTACTCCATTTACTACAGATGGAGAACCTGGAAATGACAAGCCTCCAATCCTTCAGTTAATACAACCACCACCCCAAAAGGCAAAAAAGCCATTGAGAAGCTGTCAAATAGAAACACACTCTAAAAACCAGCTCATGTGGGTTGCACTCAGTCCCCTGGCCTACGGAACAGGAGACCATCCAGTCAACACTAACTGCTGTCTGACCATTCAGTCCACAGATAATTGGCTTGTTAAAGACAGGATCATAGTCATTAACAAATACTTGAAAACTCCTCTACATACTATCTACCAGTTCAGACTAATCCAGAATAAATCCAGAATAAACATTTGATACTGATAATATTAACAGTTGTCACAATCCAGTGGTCCTAAAACCAATCCCAGCACCCTCGCTGGCCTCTTGTTAAAGCACAGACTCAAGCATGCTCTGGCTCCATACAGGTAGAGGTTAGCTCTTCTATTTGCAGTTCTTCAAATGACCAGAGAAGTGAGTAATCACAAGATGCATGTCCCACTTAGGTTTCTTTGCTCTTGCAGGGAACAGGATTTGATCCAAATGGCTGGTTAACCAGAACAAATAAAAAAAAAAAAAAATGCTTGTCGTGACTAATTATTCCAATAGAAAAATGTTACAATTCAACATCCATGTTGCTTACAGTGTGTTATTGAAACTGGTCTATTGTTTAGAACGTTATTAGTAATATAGTGAGATATGAAGGGGGAATTAAGCCAATGAAATTCTCTTTGCAACAGTTACAGTTACATGTTTAGATGACCTTGGAAAAGGCTGTCTCTTTAATACGCTTTATGTATTTTTGACAGCCGTGTTAATCTTTGAGAACCGTGTTAAAGCAGGAAGATGGGAATGTAAGAGGACATAATTTGAATCAAACGGATCACCAAAATATGGCCTCTACTCCAAAGAAACAGAGAATATATATTGTAATCAGCATCTAATTATGTTTTCAGCTCAGACTCACGCAACCAATTTGTAGCTGCTGAATATCTCTCAGACAATAATTGGACACACAGAATCAGGTTCAAATCTGATGCAGTTCCATTGAAACCACTGATTTATAACAAAATGACCAACAAAGTAGGTGTATTAGCTGAAGTTAACATAATGCCAATGTTGGTCTAAAGAAATCTATCATTCAAGTAATATCAAGTTAATAAAAATGAGAAAAATCTGTTCTTTGCAAAATTTATGATGTAGTTAAACCACAAGTAACTATATCCATAAGCACCATATTCACCCAAGCTGACTGCACATAGAAATTGCCTTGTTTTGCCCATCTGCATGGTTTGAGAGGCTGACTAAAGGCTTTCTAAAAGGAGTGTACCTGGAGGATGGGAGACCTAAAAAGATTCAGAATCAGACCCTTATAATCTCACCTTGGTGAGCAAACTGCAATGGAAGTAACTGACAAGACAGCATCCGCCAAAAGCAACAAGTACAACTGCGAGTTAAACAAACACAAAAGTATTTGTGCCAAGTAAAACTTGCCTCTGTGCCTCAGACTAACTCTTAAGTCCCATTTTTAAAAGTCCCTCAAACATGTAGATCAGAAGTCACTTAAAAAGAGACCTTTCCTGTCTTTTCAAGTACCTGTCCATGATTGAGCAGTTCATTTTTTCAGACGTTCTTCTGCATGGGGATTTGTAACAGCACAAAAGCATCCAGGCATCAGATGCAACAAGAAAAATTAAATTCATAGATAATAGGAACAGGAGCTTATGAAATACAGATAAAGCCAAGAAAATGCAAGAAAAGCAGCAAAGGAATTTTCTCATGAAATTAGGCTTGGCAAGAACGGTCATGGGGGTGGGGAGAGCTGGGAATAGCAAACATGGGAATAGAAACACTGCTTATCAGTTGCCACTGCAAATCACAGTGTTGCAGGCCAGTTAAAGAGACAGACTGAGGAAATGAAAGATGAAATAGATACTTATATAATGACTTGGATTTAAATATAAGAAAAGAGCAAAGGAGAGCAAAACACCACTGGGTGTGCAGTCTAGCTATGGTGGGGCGCTACTCGCAGCTCTCTCCCTCCAAGACTGAGTGTAGTAGCTGCAGCTGGCTGGCAAAGACAAAACCTGCCAACCAGCTGTGCCTGGCACGTGGGGCTGAGGGGGACAGCACAGCCAGAACACGTTATTACACAAATAGCGCAGGTACAATCCTAGCTGCAGAAGAATACAAAGAACAAGCCAAGGCATGAAATTTGAAAGAGATTTGTCAGGGTAAAATGAGAATCAGGCCGTTAAGCAAAAAATTGAGTTACCTATTGCAGTATATATCATTTACAACATTGAACTTATTACATTGTCTGAGATGAAATGGGTAAAAAATGGAGAATAGACTTAAAAATTACACAATCTGAAGAAGGAGGAAAACAGTGGCAAGAGAAGATGAGAAAACCACATGCTGCTAGAAAGCAGAGCAGCTGAGCAGAGCACAGAAGAAAATATAGGACAATATCTACATCACTCAAAATCACTCTGGCAGACTCCACAAAGGCAAGCAGCAAAGAAACCATTCAGAGATACACCTCTAAATCTTGGCTGCTGCAGGTTGATGGATGCAACACAACAAGGGTCTAGGCAAGAGAGGTACCTTTGCACAACAGAAAACTCAAAATTGGCCTCTAACCCTGACACAAAGCTAGACCTCAGCCTTCTGCAATGTTATTCCCTGCTTTTCACCTTGATGTCCACTGAGATAAGACAACGGTATTTGTATGTCTTTTTTAATTTTTTTTTTTTTTTTTTACTAGATAGGGCTGATTTAAGACCTAAATTTAGCCAGGGAAACAGAGAGAGTGTCAGCAAGTGATCCTATTTCAGTCAGCAAGCCAAAAGGAAAGGCCATACCAAGGTCTGAATGTCATTTGGCACTAAGGGATGCATGCAGGCAAACAGCCGTGGAAAGAAGCCTAGCCAAGATGGCAGCACCAGCGCAAGTGGATGTACAGCTGAGAAACCCCACTCCTGTGTGTATCCAGAGGAAGGGAGTTCATTTAAAAACACACACACATGCACTCTATCAATGTTTTCTCAGTGTCAGTACTGTAATATCTCTACCCTTATTATGGAAATGCATTGGGGTTTCTCCAGTTCTCTGAAAAGAGGGCTTTGAAGACAATCCTGCACAGCAGATAAACATCAAGCTTACCTCCAAATCAAATTCTGGCATATTTGCCTAGATCTACAGATGTCTGGCAGAGAGGTTCCCTTTCCCTGAATGCAATGCGTGCAATCAGTGGAGCTGTTCCATCCTCAGCTCTGAATTCAGGTCAGCCCTCAAACACTGATTTGAGGAGGCCAGGAGATGTTGAATTTCCTGACCTCTTTTGGAAGGAGAGAAGGGCACCTGTTTATCAAAGTAGTTGATCCATGTCAATTGGAAGAGAAGGGAATTCCAGCCATGGAATAAAGCAAGCAAAAAACGGGCTTTCTAGCCCTATACATTGTAAATGTGCATGCATAGAGGTATGCATGTGCATACACCATGTTACTCAATGTTTGTGGATGTGTATGTATGTAGACCCTTTTGGTGGACCACTCTTGTGAGCCAGTGTTGAACCAGGGGGAAAATTAATCAGATTACAAAAGTCTCACTGGACTGATCTTCCATCCTGGAAAGTAGTTAATGTTTTAAAGCCCAGAAGTGCAAGGTTTACTTACAGCCCACCCCAAAATACTGTGGTATGCCACAGCTGGTAAAGCAAATTTGCTCAGCAATGTCAAAGACAAGTGCATGCCTGTGCATCTGAATAACAACATTTGCTGTCTATCTTTATCTTTTCAATATCCTGTCATACGGGCACAGAATATCAATCATTCCAGAGGGACTTAGAAAGTTACTAACTCACTAAATGATGTCATCTGCAATCGTAGATCTTATCTCTACAACTAGCATGAACCTTATTCCACAGGATACGTAGAAACAGACACTACAAAAGACAGATATTCTCTCTACATTTGCCTGAGAAATGATGCTGATTTCTCCGGTTCACTGAGCTATGAACAAGGAAGTATTTTTTATGATAAACAGGGTGAACTGCTTTTCAAACTATACTTCATCTCACCTGATTCATAGCCATACCCTTTGTAACTCCACAAGAGCTAGAGACTATTCTCTTCTCTTAGTCACTTTGTTTGATACCTGCACATCTTCCTTGAGAATTAAAATAAAAGGTGAACTACTAGCAGTGAAATAACACGTACAGGAATGCTGTCGTAATACACACAGTAGTATGCAGTACAGTAGTGCTGATGAAAGTAACACATGCAGTCCCTTTATTGCTTGCTGAGGTGTATGACAGAGACACTCTCTGTGCATGGATCAGCCAACTGCAGATTAACAAGGCTCTGCTACACCCAAACAGGTCCACTACTTATGCCACATTAAGATTGTACTTCATATACTTATGTCATAAATCACACAACCAAAGCTTGCTGCTCAGGTTCTTCCTCTTCTAAATTAATACCTTTGTCCCTCACCATCTACATAAGGGTGGCAAGTTTCAAACAGTGACTCAAGAAATGCTGTCAATCTTTCTAAAAGCACTGCAACAATGACTAGCTAACTCCCTGGAAAACTCACATCCCTACAGAGTTATCTATGATTGAACCTAAGGGTCAAACCAATGTGCTGGTATGCAGAAAATGTAGGTTCAAACCCCAGCCTGTCGCTAACCTTGAACAGGTCATTTAAATCAAACTGAATAATCACTTACTCAACACAAGGTTTGGTGAGCCTGTCTGTAGTGCAAGATATTACTTACACATACCTCATCATCTGTAAAATAGGCGTATTGCAGCTCTCCTGACGTACAAAGTTTTGAAACTTAATTCATCATTCTTTGCACATTGTTCTGGGATTCCTCAGGGTAAGAGAAAACACAAAACTGATAAACTAAATCAAAGCAAAGGTCCATCTAGCCCAATACCCTGTCTCCAGTGTTGGTAGGTAGTGGATACTGAGGCAAAAGCAGAAGGAAAGTGAGAAGGACAATCTTTCTCTTGGTATATTCTCCCAAGTCCCAGCATTAAGGAACATATGGATTTCTTCAGCCAGAGTTTGCATCTGAGCCATTGTGTTCAGGTGCCATTGATGGGGCTATCCTTCATGAATTTGGCTAATTTCTTCTGAACCCATCTTTACTTTTGGCTTTCACACAGGCCAAAGAAACATAAAGCATTTCTGTCTATCACATTGACGATGTAACCTGCTAGTTTCCCAACATGTGACATTACTGGGAATCACCCACCAGCATACCAAATACAAAGAACTGGAAAACTACTTCTGTGTTTTCCTCAGCTACTCTTGCTGTTTTATTAACCCTGAAGCTGGTCATCCTCCCAGTCCTGAAGCTAGTGAAGAAATACAAAAGACAGAGTTTCTCCTGGCAGAACAAAAGCCCTACAGAGTAGAGTGAAACAATGAAGCTGTTAAGTTCATAGTGTGTGGTTTCTCTCAGCTTGCTTTGGCAACTCACTATGGGGAATACATGTAGGTGGAGCTGGAAAACTTCTTACTCAAACTTGAAGGAGGCACGTTTTCCCCTCATCATCCTCTAAGCACCTTTATACGCAAGACCACAGGAAATAATAAATCCCTGCTGTGCTTCTAACTAGCACAAACAGCCATGGTCCAGAGACAGGGTCAGGGGACTGAAAAAATATTAAGCTCTCTTTTTGGATAAACAAAAAGTAATTCAGCAGCCATGCCTTAGCGCATTTCCTCAGAGCAGTGGAAGTGAGTTTGTTTCACTATCCTTGCAGAGCTGCAGGCAAACAGCAAGGAAAACATCCTAGCTGTGGAGCAATCACCCAATAAACGAAGCATCAGAAAGCACATGGTGCTTGCCAGAATCCTGTCAACAGAGCACCTAGCTTGCTTTTGCAGAAAAGAGAAAGCTTGCTCAGAAAGATGCACTCGGAGAGTAAGTAGTAACAGGACCTATATAAGTATGGCTCTTTCCAGATGCAACCCTTCCCTTGTTACATCCAGTGCCCCTGAGAGTTTTCACAAGTGGCCCCTCTTAGCCCCCTTTTGATCTGCTATCTTTACTGCTGCTCCTCAGATCTACACCCCCTCCCACCCAGTTCAAGCCCTGAACGGAAAACCTGTCCCGTGTGAAGCTTTCTTTCCCGTGCAAATGATGTAAGTGGTTCCTAGGGCCTCCTGTCCATAGGAAAGTTTCATACTCACTGGATGGATGCAGAGTCACTGGTACATCCTGGTAGCACCACTAAAAGCAGTGAGCCACTGAGGAAGCAAAGCTCTCTAGGAAACCAACAGACATTTGTGCTTAGCCTCACCTGGGAATGCTGGTTAGATATGTGACCACATTCAGAAAATCTTCATCAGGTATGTCACTGAATCCTGCAAATTCTGGAAAGGTTATAATCGGTGCCCCATCCTTCCCTCTTCCTCCTGCAAAAGAGAGGTTGTAAAGATTAGAGGGTGACTTTATGCCTTTGGACAGACTGGTCAGTACTCAAATGGGAAATGGCATATCCCTCATTGAAAAGCACCTAGATCCAGTACACGTGATCAGCTTCCCATTTGATATTATAACTCACTGTAGTTTCGTTACCTCAGTTTACTCCAGATGAGATTCTAGCCTCTGTTGTTTATTCTCAGCTTTTTCATTAACCTTCTGCATAATTCTGATTAAGTGCTTTCTTTGGTTCTTTGTTTTCCATTTCCAAGTAATTTCTTGTGATAATATTACAACATTTCCCTATGTATAGGTACAGCACTCTCTGATTCCTTCTAGACATTAAAGGAAATGAAGTAATAGAGCATACAAGCGTTGAATACACACATATAACCCATGACACAGGCCTAGGACCAATCCAGTCTTAAGTCTTTCCTTAACAAAAAAACTGCTCAAAGTGCATGGAGTATTCAATCAATGAGTTTTGCTCTTGTCGTGTTTATTTGCATCAAACCTCCATTAAATAGGACAGGAAGGTCATAAGCAGCAAGGTCAAGAAGAGTCCCTGTCTGAGGGACTCCCTAATCCAAACAGCAGTATTCAAACTCTGGTAGAACTATGGGAAGCATGGAGCTGAGTCCCTTATAACCCAGCAGCCTTTACAGTTCTCCTGACACAATGCTCAGATCTAGGAGATGTTGTACACAGCACAAACCCTGTTTACTTGCAGGACCAATCCTAACTTGGTTCTGCTAATAAATCTGTGCGTCACTCAAACCACACAGAAGTTAATAGGAGTTTTCTCACCAGCTTGGACTCAGAGCCAAGCACAGACTAATGAGGCACTAGCACATAAAGGAATACGATGAAACAAAGCGTTTGTTAACGGGAATCTTATTGCTTAGTGCTGCTTAGGACATTAAGGACGTGCTTTTCCCTGAGTCTTTCTCCTTCCTCTGCAATCTCTAAGCCTATTTTTTGCACTAGGCTGAGGAATTCTCTACAAAACCGATACTGACCCTAGTCCTGCAGCACACAGTTTTCCTAGTCATTTATCACCCGCAGAAGATTCTTGTCCAAGGAATAGCCATGCTCTGGGTTTCCCCTTAGTGAAGGGTAAGCTGTGAGAGGGAGACAGAAAATTACCTTCCTGAAGGAAAATATCCAATAAATTACCCCATCAGTATGGGAGAAAACAGAGACTCGGGGAAAAAAAAATTAGTCCTCATTCCTCAAAAGTACCCTCTAAATCCCCATAAATGAACCCTGTTTCCAGCCTGCTCCCATAGACCATTGCCTTTCCCTGCTGATAACCACAGCTGATGCCACAAACCAGCTGCTCCTGCTCCTGTTTTGGTGGTTATTGCAGAGGTGCGCCAGTAGTTCCTAGCTATTTCTGTGTAGAGTGGTCAGTCCCTTGCTAGTTCTGATCCTGCCTCTTTCCAACACTCCCAGGCTCAGTTGGATTATTTAAGGTCCCTTCTGAGCTGTCCAGCCATGGAGAGGTGGGACGCTGAGGAACACAATGTTTGCATAAGGTAAAAGTGAGAGGTCTAGAAAATCAGAATTTTGAACAAGGAAACCCTTTTCCTTCTTGACATCTGGTGACATGGTGACTTTGTCAGGACACTACCATTAGCCCCTATTTTCCTTTCTGAAGGTTGATTATTGCTTTAATTACATCTGAAAATGACTCAGTTGTGTTAGATCATCTACTAAACTCACCCTGCTAGGGAGAAAACAGGCCTACAGAGATTCAAAAGGCTTTCAGCCAAAATGCAAAGAAGGAATACTATCATTCACACTGCACTGAATTGGATTTCAAATGCTGAGCAGAGCCACGGCTTCCACATTGATCTCCACATTGGCCTTGGGATAAGGCCAAATGCTGATGCATGGCGGCTTGATCTCAGGGCACTCTAGCTGCACTATCTGCAGTCAGCAGTGACATAGAATATGCTGTCATGCAAATTTAGTCAGACTTTCCCCAGACTGTTTGCTGCACTCTAGAGGCCAGGAACGCCAACCAGCAGGTACCCAGTTAGGATGGTTTGTTGCAGATTCTTAGTGACATCTTCTGGACACAAACAGTAACGGCCAGAAAAATGAAATGGTAAGCTTATCTGCTCTGTCTCTTCTTGCAGAGTTCAATACATGCCAAGGTATTTCATAGTTGGTATCTTGTATACATTCACATGGTTCCTGGGCACCACGTTTTCCCATTCACGTATCAGATATGTGAAGATACTCTAAACGGGGGAGATGTAGTAACCTGGAATATTTTGGTTTGAAGCAGCAATATTTGCCCCTGGAGGATAAGATAAAGATTCCCCTGGATCCCCTCCTTCAACACCTGATAGTTTACCTGCAGTTATTCTCAAGATTTGTTTAAACTACAAGTTTCACATGGCACTTCTAATGCTCCTGCTGACCAGGGTCTCTTTGCGTCCCTTTTATCTTCTCTTTCTCTTGCATCCATATTCATACATGTACTCTTCTTCCTCTGGCCTCTTTTCCCCGAGCTAGATGAGGCAGGCTGATGACGCACTGTATGCATGTGGGTGTGTATTTTTGTCACAGGATCTTCTCCTATAAAAAGCCATCCAAGGAATGAATGTAAGCAGACTGAACACTCTCTTCTTCCCTTCACCACTGGCAACAAATCTAGAAGGACACTTAGGAGCAGTTGCATGCTCAGTCTGAGGATAAGAGCCTTGCTAAGGGTCAGCGACTCTAAGAGTCAGCTCCTTGCCACTGACTAGGCCACGCACCCTTAACAGCTCTTGGGCTCCATTTCATTCTCCAAGGTGATGGTAGCACTTCCTGCTGCAACCAAAACAGAAGAATGCTCAGAAGGTTCTTAAATACAGCTATGTTTCAGACAGGGAAATAAGCAAGGAAACCCTCAGTTCCTGCCATACCATGAAATTAGGGTGAAGTTTGAGGAGTTTTGTGATCAGAAATTGTTAAGTACTATGACAAGGAGAGAAAGCAGGAATGTCTGAAGTGTTGGGTGACAAGTAATAACACAAATATGTTAGGAATGGGTTGTTCCTGCCCATGTATCTGAACCTTGAGCAGTAGTTGAGTTACAAGGGAAAATGATCCATATGCATTTATCCATAGATCTAGCAACGTAACAAGAGTGGATGTTAAGGGATGTAAGGGAAGCTCCTTATATACCAAGGGTGTCTGGAAAACACTCTCCTCTGGATGAGAGAGCAGTTCCACACATCTAAATGTTAATGCCATTTTTTTTCTTGACACTAAACCAGGATTTGCTGCAGTATGCAAATTTCTGCAGAATGTGAATTGACAAGTTGCAGTCCTTTTTTTCTGGGCCATCAACCTTGCTTTCTAGGGAGTTGCCACTAGGTTTCTTCCAGTCCTTGAAAGATTTTAACTGGCTACTCAACGTCTTGGAAGGGCAGAGAGCACAAACTAAAAAACAACAGGGACAGTCTTCAGTCTGTTCCACAGCCATAAGGACTAAGTGCATCTAAATGCACGGAATTTGGCCCCAAGGAGTCCGGCACTTGCTGGGACTGTGCGTAACCCCCACACTCCTGGGCATCACTTGTGAAAAGAGTCTAATTGCTGAACAGAAAGTTTTACAATCCATCATAAGGCAGATAGCGACAGAACAGCTCCAGCAGCTCCACGGAAGGCCAAAAGAGAAGAATAGTCCTCAAGAAGAAAAAAAAGACATTTTAAGTAGAAAGTGAGGGCAGGAGGAGGGAGACAGAAAAGAAGTGCTGAACAGAGTAAGCCACATGAACACAGCACAAAGCTGAGAGGGTTACATTACAGCTACCTGAGGCACATCTGCTCTATTCAGCAGTGTCTGTGCAGCAAGATAAGGGGGCCCAAGGACTGCCAGGAGCAAAGGAGCTTGACGAAAAGCCAGAGCAACATGAGGCACGAACTGAGCTAAAGAGCCCCATGGGAGAAGCGAGCAATAACTTGACTTTAGTGCAGTCAGAAGGAGAAACAAAGATACACTGAAAAATAGGTATCAGGAGCATGGCCATGCCTAGCAGCTGTCTTCATGCAACAGGCCCCTGTCTTGCTGACTTGCAGCTCCTCCAGGTGCCATTAGATGCCACTCCACAGCACTCTTCAAGCAACCCAGCCACCTCCAACACCTTCTGGCAGCTCCAAATGCTGGTGTCAGGCCAGGGAAAAAGCGGCTGGTGGCAGCGGCCATTGCAAGCAGCAGCCACAAGAGTTGGAGGTTCAGCTGGCAGGAGGGGAGGTTCAGGGCTATCCTGTGGCTGAACTAACATGAGGCTCACTCCTGAACCTGCCTTAGGGGAGCCAGGCCATCCCACTGGCAGTCTCCCGTGGGTCACTGCTCCTCAGCCAGACCCCAGGCTGCTCTGTCACAGCTATCCCCCAGAGTTTTGCCTGCAGAGGAAACTCAACCAGATTTTGTCTACCATCTCCTGATGCAGGCCTGAGCTCCCCTCCCAGATAGCACCCACAAATGCAACACACGCTGCCACCCTGATTCAGCTCCATTGATTTCCTTCAAGAGGTCCATCTCCTTTCTGCTCTCTACCTCTGCAGATAGCAACCTGCCTTGCATCCAACCCAAACTCATTGTGTCAAAGGTATGGACCCACTGCTGCTTGGGGAAGGGCATTCTGATTAAAAATCTTGACGTGTGATCAGAGGTAAATTATCAGCAAGCAGTTAAACCATTTGCATTCAGGGTCATACACAGAGGTGCATCAAACTCAACAACTTGGAGCACAAACGAGGCAGACAACATCAGGAGTTGGAGGAGCAGAAGGCTGAACTGCCTGGAAAAAGGCAAGACTTAAGAGGAAGATTACAGTCAGCTTGTCCTTCTGCCTGGTTTGCCACTCAAACGACAGCATCCCTTTCCTCCTCTTCCTGGGCACTTTCCTTATTTTCCACCCCAGCTTCTTGCTCAACTTTTCCTCTTCTCTTGTGGCCCAAGGGCAAAGGGACAGGAAGAACCTGGGTGACAGGACAGAAGTACAGAGTGAATGTGGAAGGGAAAGAAAAGTAGGAGAGATGGTGCACAAGCTGCATCAGGGTAGTACGAGGCATGGTAATGGGACCATCGCTCACTCTTATATGTGCCGATTCCCAAAGTCCCAGGACACAAAGCAGCATTCATAGTTGCTCCTATTAGATAGGCTTTCCTGCTGCCAATGCAGCCTGGCTAGCTGTTGCAGTGAAGATGGGGCCAGAATTCAGCTGTGGAAACAAAACAGCTGAAGTATTTGGGGGAGGAATATGCATGGGGGAGAATGGGATATGGCAGCAGAGAAAATTTCATTTTGCCTTGCAGTGTAAAGGGTGTGATTGACAAATGAGGTGTGAGTGCTGAATTCTGAGAGCTCTCACAGCTGAAGTTGCATGTTGGTATGACTGATGTAAAAGCAGCAAGCAATCACAACTGCAGGCCAAGTTCCTGGACGTGATGGGGATCCTAGGAAACTTCCCACTCCCCAGTTCTAGCCCACCTATGCCTCCTGTCCAGGGACCAAAAATATCCATGGTTTAGCCAATCAGGGTCTAGACTGAAGTCCTATTCCATAGCCAGCAGCTCCTTTTCTTGTAACACCAACAGCAGGATTCGTAAAGTAACATCTAACTAGATCCTACCAAATATGCTGAATCCCTTGGAAAAAAAAAAAAAACACCAGCCGACAAACAGGTTATGGGCAGAAGTTCCAAAAGTTTGTCTGCAAGTTTACAGTGCACACCTCCCCAGCCTGCCACAGACACCAACTCATCAGTTAGTATTGGAAAGTTTTCTTTCAAATTTTGCTGACACGTGCAGGCTAACTGCTCGGGTCTGCCCACATGCAGAGAGCTCCCTTAGTCATAGCAGACCTGAGTACAATTCATCTTCTGGGTCAGACAGCTGAAGAGTTCAGTGATATCTTGGCTGAAGTTTCACTGCCTTGGTCAGGTTTTGCTTTTTCCATGCTCTGTTGTTTTGGTTTTCCATGTTGATTAAGGGTTGTGAATGCTGAATTTCTCATTAAAGTTAAATCGTGCTTTCTGGGTCTAGACTTTTACACAAGCTCCAAACTGTCCTTTTGGCAAGGTCAGACCAGGTTTTCCAAAAGGCTCAGTTTGAACAGGAAGCAGATGGCCAAATACCTTCCAGGCTTTGGAAATGAAATAAACCAGCTTCGGAGTCAGTTACCATTTTCAGATACGGTCTCTCATCCACTTAAGTCCATTGACTTAACAGGAGCAGAACACAAAGAAAATGAATCTCTGCTAATACACTTCGTGACAGTTTGTCTAATAAATCCATGATTTAGTAACAGGATCCATTATTGCTGCAAATGGCAGACTGGGCTCTTTGACAGAGTAATTTCAGATGAGAACAGGTTGTGAAGCTGCAGATAAAAAGGGAGGGGGTAGTAGTAGTTCCAAGAGCAGATTGGTACAGCGGGTTATTAGTCTGTCAGCAGGACAGGAACAGTATTTTACCAGTGGTTCTCCATTCTTCAGTAAAAACTGGTGTGTGTTAGAATAGCCAGGTTTTCAGTACTACCCAACTTTGTGATCTAGTTCCCTTAACAGCTATAGGAAACACACAAACATAGCTGTGCACTCCTCTGTTGTCACAGCTGTAGTCCCATAATTGGGAGTTCAGTTTTCAGGGAAAGGAAAGAGGCAGTAGTGGTTTCAAAACTAGAATTTAACCACAAGAACCAGTACTCCCACCAGATCTCACAAGCTAAGCAGGGCTAGATCAGCGTATGGAAAAAGAGATGACCGAAGTAGAACTACGTGATTAAGGACATTGTCACACTACACTGCAGCCTTTTCCATGACCACAGTGGACCAGGAAAAGCTTTGGAGAGTTTCCCTGTTCTTGGCATGGACAGTACAGTCCTGGTTAGCCTGGTAGCTAGAGGGCCAGGACAAACAGGAGGCTGTTAGTATCTAATACATTCATTATAACTAGACCCTGACACAATCAAACACCAAACTCGTTAGGCTTGTTACATAATTCCTACCATCTGCTCAGAGACTGCAAGACAGTCAGATCCTCTTCTAAGAAGTTTGTGCACAGCAATAGTAGTGGAAAGTGTCATGTCCAGAGAAAACAAAGAGCCTTTGACCTCAATCGTTCTACTCTTTCTTTTCTGCTTTACAGCAAGGGAATATTACGGTTTCGCTACATCTGCCTCAGCCGCCAGGTGTTAATAAAAAGCTGATATTAACCAAATAAATATTCATTTATAACAAACTCTGCAAGAGTCAACCAGTTACTTTCATTATCACTGGACAAATGGATTTGGGGTCCACAGGACTGAACAGGAGAGCTCAACAAAGCTAGAAGCTGTGGAGTAGCACAAACCAGACTCACTGCTAACATCCTCCAAGTTCTGCATGTGCATGCATGGAAGAGGTAGCTAGCTGCTCTCTGGAAGCTGCAGCCTACAGAGTAAAAGAAATAACCCCAACTAGTATAAATCAGCATATACCATTTTTATAAAGTTGTTCAGAAAAACATTATATGCCCAAAACACTCTACAAGTAAGTTGGGAGTGTCTTTTACTGCCCACAGTGATGGGGCCAAAGAGCAGAGGGGTTTTTTTTCAGACAGTGGCTACTGAGCTGGAACGTATCAGCATGGAAAACCAGGAAATAGACTAAGTATCACGAGATTTTCAGTCTCTATGTAGGCAAGCACTGAAGCACCAAAATATTTGTGGTTGCTTGTGCCTAATAAAAAGCAGCATGTTTTAAGGAAAAGCTGCAGAGCCGCCTAGGAAAAAAAATAAAATAATTAAAATCAAATGAGGTCATTTATGTGTGAATTACTTTAATAAATGAAATGAGGCAGGAGAGTGCCCAGATCTGTTTTCATTGGATGAAAAAACCAATCTTTTGCTAGAGGAAAAAGAAAGTTACACTTATTTAGAGAAATGCATTTCTGAAAAGTATAGTCATTTCTGGCTTGTACCTAAACCTCAGTTTGCAGGAGGCAAATAAAAGGACAGTAAGGAAGATTCCTATTATTATATTTTACCTATGACCCACCAGCGGTCACCAACAGAATAAGGTACTGGGCTAAAGGGACCTCCGAGCAGATGATTTTATGTTCATGATCTTCTTCACAGACTGCCATGGGGATTTCGGAGTGGAGGCACCCAGGCTTCCAAATTTAGCTGTAAACTTTAGACTGAAATCAACTTAGAAACTATGAACTATACTGCTCCATTTCTTATTAGGATATTATTTCTGGATTCTACTGAGGAGATTTTAGATAAGCCTGAAAATTCTTCAAATGAGATTTGTTATTTTTGTAGATGGGGGCATGAAAGACACCTTTTCACTCACTTTTGGTATTTGTTGTTAGTACTTGTATGCTGATGAACCAGTTATTTGCTGATCCCTAACAAACAAGCCCCTCCGCCCTGTCTTCTATGAAGAGTTATTTCCAAACTCTTTAAGCACCTTAGATTTAAATAGTCTTATTTAAACATCTTTCTCATCGCTTCCAGAAATAAAAGAATTAGATCAAATGTGAAGAGTTGAATTTGCTAAAATAGCAGGTGAGAATACAGGCACTGCTGAAATGATGAGTCCATAAAGAAATAGGAAAACACTTTTTTATATTTACCCTTGACATTTCTGTGCCATGTTTAATGTTCTAGCTGGAACTGGAAATGGGTTTTTCGTCCTGTTTAGTAAACCACTTTCAACAAGTCTTCGTTACATGCCATATATAGCTTTTATTAATGGTCTCAAATGTTGCAAGGTAATGGGGTTTAAGAAAAGCAGTCCTCCACATTCTACCGGATAGACATTGCACATGAGGCACTGAATTCTCAACATGCATGACGTTCTTTACGCTGACATAAGTGTTTTCAGGCATTTCTCTTCTACAGTATCCAAAATAAGTATATTAAATAATTTGGCAAATATTTCAATGTCAGCTATTTATTTGGGGCAGGAACTGCGTCACTTTGTGTGATTGCAAACTTCAGGCAAACAAAGGAATATGTAATAATCAAATCTTTAAAAGATTAGAACCTTACACTTTAGAAATTAATCATTTCTAAAACAAAGGCAAATGAGGAAGAGGGGGAAGGTCACGAATAGCTCCCTGATAGATCAAAACCTTTTCCCACAAACAAGGTGCTTGGACATTGTGCAAAGATATGTACAGAAAGATTTGTTTAATTTTTTACCCTCTAAATCTATTCCCCCTACCCCCCACCCCATTGTAGAGAGCATGGAAAGTTAACTTGCCTTACGAAAAACAAGCACCGCAAGTTGGCATTTATCAGTTCCATACACTGTGAGTGTCTGATTGTAACAGCACTTTTCATTAGCAATATAAAAATACTATTGCAACTGTTGTACAGAGCTGAAGGGTGACAGTCAGCATGACAGATTCTAATATGTTTCCAAGAGAATCCCGGAGTGTGATTACCAGCAACTCCTTACCTGACAAGATAGCAAATTGCCTGTGGAGCTGCTCTATTATATCCACTGCAACCAGCGGCCGTATCTCCTGCTGCATGATTTCATCTGTGCAAGTGAAAACAGAAATCTTCAATGAGTTAATAAAACCTTAATGACAAATTTTCCGTCCTTTAAGAACCCAGCAAAACAAAGATGACACTCAAAGGAAAAGAGCCTGGCTTGACTATTGGTTCAGATGTTATATGACTGTCACGGAGAAGTTTGTGATACTTACAGAGTCTCATCTATTGCCTTGTGATTTCAGAGAGAGCTTTTCATAAACCAGCTCCAGTAGATTTGCCAGACCTTGTCACAAGTTTGCTCAAGCTGACAGCCTGCTCCTTACTACTTCATGTTCCATATTAAATTGCTGCATTTGGCCTCCCACATAAAGCAGCTTTTCAGTCTTTGAAACAGTAAAGTCTATTTCAGATACAGTGCCATGTTCCACCCTGAACTCGTTGGTCTCTGCTTGAGGACTTTGTGTAACCAACCAATCCAGAACAGTTTCCTTTGCTGATGCTTTTTCCGCTACAAGCAAATACATAGTAAAAAGAGGAAATAAGGGGATGTGAGGCTTTCTTTTCATGAAAACAAAGCCTGTTCTTTTGAAGTAAACACTGAAAAGTTAAAAAATAACTTGGCAAGCAGCTGGGGAAGAATCACCACAATTTTTGTGTGTAATCTGTTCAGTGACCAGCAACTATAATCTCACATTGAGCTAATTTGATCTCTTCTGTAACAGGTGCATCCAATTGTTCTTCCCACTCTTCACCCCAGTCTAGACCAGCAACGTTTACTGGGGAGTATCTGCCAGCTCAACTGGCAGGATCCAGGTTTACGTTACAATAGTACCTATTATAATTAGGCCTTTGGTCACTGTACAGCTACAGAACAACAACCAGTTTTGGCTTTGTACAGCCCACCTCTAACTGCCCAGACAACAGGTGGAAGGAAGGAACCTGGGTCCAGACAGACCACAGATCAGACTAAAAGCAGGTAGTTGCCCTATTTAAGCACCAAGATCTTCACTGATGTCAATACAATGCAGGCACTTAAATACTTTGGTGCACCCGGTTTTAAACAAACTGTCCAGAAATAGAGAGGGAGGTCAGAGAGGTTAGAAATTAGCTTCTTTCTCCTGCATCCTAGTCTACTGCTCAAAATACCATCTCTGTCTTCCTTTCAGACATTCCCTCTGATCCTTTCCAGAACTAGGGATTCTAAGGTTTTAAATTACACAGTGTCACTTGGAAACTTTTCTGTTCATTCCCTAATTCTTCAGGCTCATTTGACTTTCAAACACTTCACTAATGCCTTGAGACAAAGTAACCGAAGAGCATGTGTCATTGCCCTCTCCTAGACAGGCCGTGACACACAATATGGAAAGAAGTTGCATAGATTTTGGCTGATGCACAAAACAAGGCAGTAATGCCAAGCAATTGAAAAAAAATCTCAAGGGGTCTGATTCCGCAAATCCTCCCTTAGAACTAAAAAGGGAAAAAGTCAAACTAGAATGAGTGATGTTTTTGACGTGGGACCTTCATTTCCATCCTGTTTATGCAGCCCACTATCAGCTTCTCTGATTCTTGACATTGCAGGTGGCTAAGAGCAACTGGAAGAGCAGACTAATGAACCACAGCTAAAGAGCTTGGTTTCAGTGATGTTCGTAGAACTTACTGTAATTTCAATCTACTGCTATGGTCATGCATTTACACTGTTGCACAGAGTTAGCAGACCTAAGGCTTAGCTTTGGACATAGACTAGTTTATTTTTACTTTGAGCATGATATACTGCTCCAAGTAACCAAGCTGGGTGTCTGCAGAGCACTGAGCCAAGCAGTTATAGCCCAAGAGCCCTACATGTCAGTGTGCAAGCTATGCTCACTTATTTGAATGTGTGATTCCTAGTCACCAAATGTATTTTATACTACCCTTCTCATCACCTGAATGGAGCCCAAGAGTTGTCCAAGATCTGAGTCCTGACTGTGTCAGGTACAGCGTGTATACATAAGAGATCAGTAAGACTCAAGATCTCCCAAACTGGTGGGGGCTGCAGGTAGGGAAGAGAGCAATTTGTTTCATAAAGCATAGGGGGACAACTTAGATTTGTGGCTTATTCTCTCAGTCAAAACCTGAATATGCAGTAGAGATCACAACACATCGGAAGGTAGATACAGCCTTTGTAGGAAAACCACCATATCCTCTCCCCACCCCAAGGCACCAGAACTGCAACAATGAAAACTACATCCCAACACAGCTTCACAACAGCATCTTACACACAGACTCATGACTTAACCTCCAGAGATGACCCTGTCAAAACCAAGAGAGTTTGCCTTTGCTTGGGATGGCAAGAAACCTGACGAAGCCCTGTTGCTCTCGGCTGATTGACACAGCTTGTCCAAGTAAGATAAGGGATCCTGGTCATTCTGCCAGGTACACATACATTCTGACACCAGCTCAGTGTTTGCTTTTCTCTCCAGACTTCACAGAGCAGGAATTAAGAGTGAGATCTGCCTCATCTCCGCCTTGACACCAGGGCAACTTAACCTTGTGCTCTGATGCATTACACTACTTCTTAGCAGCCACAGTGTAGTGGTTGTCTGGACCACCTCATCACACCCTCTTTCCTCCAGCCTTGATCGCTACAGCAGAACTGCCAAAAGCAACGCACATCTTCCTGTAGAAGTGCCCTGTGCTACACAGGGTGCCACTGGTGGATGATCTTCCAGTGTATCGCTGACATTGTTCTGAAATCTGCTTGGGGAAAATAGACTCGTCCTTTCTCTCACCATGACCCTCATGACTGTATTTCACAAGGCTTCTATAACAAACAGGTCAAAGGGACCAAAGACTGCACAAGGCCAGAACAGGGCTGGTCTCTTCCACTCAAGAAGCATATGCTCTTCTCTGTGCTATGTTTGTTCTGCAGGTGCTGAAAAAGAGTCATTCCCCAGGAGTCGTACAGCTGTTAGGACCTTTTCATCAGCAGGACACTCACTTGGAATTGATTTTAAAGTAGGACAAAAGTCTGCAAATTTCTAGACAGAGCAAAAGAAAGGCTAAAACAGTAACATTGTTCTGAATCTCTGTGTCTGTAGACACCCTAGACATGAGATAACTTGGTGTTACGGTCTGTGGGAATCCATTCAAATGGATAGTAAAGCTAAACTCAGTACATCATATTCAGCAAGTTATGTTCAGTTTCTCGAAGGAAAGCCCACTGGACACTAGGGACAGAGAACTGATTTCCATTCTATGCCTTTACAAATATAACTAGCAATCCCATTTGCTGGGCTTTGCTCTCGATACAGCACATGGTCACTTAGAGACTGAAGGACAGAACAGCCTCCTGATCTCCCTGCAGGTATCCTGCTGACCCCAGCTGACGTTATTCAATGCAGCTGAGTACCATGCTGCAGCAGTAATCTCACCCCTCCTCCCACAGCTTCTTCTTGTCTCTATATCAAATATCCATAAATCCTTAATCCTTAGACATCAGGATTCCCAGAGTCTGTTTTACCCCCTTCTGACAACATTTTTGTGCATAGGAAGGACATGAGAACAGGCACAGCGTCACCTGTCTTGCGCATCTGTCACAGACAAAGCAGGGAAGTCAGAGGACCCACAAAGTTTTTAGCCTGCCCCCTGAGTTGCTATGTTTACCTCTTCCCCCAGCCCACGTAGAGTGAGTTTTATGCGGATTCATTACGTATATGGTGGCAGCACAGAGATCCCAGCCAACAGCCACACGGTACTCCACGTTTTGGGGAAACCGAAAGAGGCAGGTATACGTTCCCAAAGCAAACAAAATAACAGTAACCCATTAAGTTTTTCCTTTTTTACTCCCCAGTTTCCCCCATGCATGTCTAGAATAGAATCTGGGGGGGAAACTGCAGAGTAAAAAAGGCAAAACAAAATCATTTTGAATATACAAGGTTATTTATTAGAAAGCAGAGAACACCATAAGCCTGATTTCTCTGCTAGCTGCTTAAGAACAGCATGTTGATAGCCTTGTTTAGAGTCAGATAAATACTACACCCAAGGAACCAGCAACAAAAAGGTCCTGTAGTCTATGAATACAATTCTCAACAGCTACTGACAAGTGCCTCCAGATTGTTGGTCAAAGACTTCTAGCATCCTTCAGACAGTCTACTTGAAGTGTTTCTGAATCACCATAATAGTAATAGATACGCCCTTTTCAAATCACAGGTTGGCAGCAAGATGGAGGCAGAGAAGAGAAAAATGGGTGTTTAGAGATGACTATAGCTGAATCAAAAAAATAGCAAAAAAACCCCTAACCCAGAAGTAGGAAAAAAATCAAAATAATAATTAAAATAGAGCTTGGACTCTCAGAACCAAGAAACCTTGGAGCATCCATTGAAGAAAATACTGTTGATTTCAGCATCCAGAAGATGCAAAGATACTGTGACAACTGTGCAGTCCCACAGGTAGATAGGTGCACTCAGGTCTGGCTGACCAGGACTGAGCTTGTGCCAAACAGTTGCAGAAATGGAGCAAACATTTCTACAATGGATGAGACAATCACAAGGAGGCTCGACAGAAACGGAAAATGAACTAGAAAATGTGCCACCATCTCTAGCCTCTCAGAGACCTCATCATCCCTCCAGAGTAACAAACCTGCCAGAACAATAGCTTGCTTTTGATGTTTGCCAATATGAAGGCATCATTAATATCAACCAGTCTTGAGCAAAACAGAAATCCCACCCCCGCCCCGCCCCCCTTCATATAGCTGCTTTATTACCTGGCTCTAAAAATAGCTTGGTTTCTGATTTCTAAAGATCCTTTTTCTACCAAAAGAATTTTGTGGTGTAAGGATAAGATGAAGTAATAGAAACAAGAACTGCAGAGTGCCAGTTAGGTCTCATCAAATCCCCTGCCTGGGCAAGACTCTCTCCAGTGAGCCACATGGGATTTGCTGTAAAACCCACACTCAGCAGGAGACAGTCAGATGATAAGAAAGGTGGTATATAAAATACATTTGGTGACTAGGAATCACACGTTCAAGTAAGTGAGCATAGCTCACACACTGACGTGCAGGGAAAAGAAATTGTAGCAAAAGAAACTAGCAAGAGACTGAGAAAGTCTGAGGAAACAAGGGAAGGTGACTCATGAGCCCAAGTAGCAAATCAGATCATGTGGCTACGAAATGCTAGTAGCTGTAGCCAACAGCATGGAAGGTAACATTTGCCCTCTTGCATCTTCCTCTAGGACAGTGCTTAAAGGTAGTTACTCTCCAATATTGACAAATTCGTAACACCATCACAGCACAGAGCTTGCAATAGAAGTCCCAGTCCTTGGAAACGTGATTACCTGGGGCTGCCTAAGGAAGTTTTTAATCTTTGACTAAAAGAAAAGCTTGAAAAAATTATTTAAAGCAAACCAAAAGACACAGGGTTTGTTTTAAAGCAAAGAGATTTTGCCTAGCATTAGTAAGCATTAATCCATTCGTATCTTCCACTACTTTATCCCAGGAGGCTCCATAGCCTTCCTGGCCTGTGTACTGCAAGCCACAAGCCTGCAGGAAGTTGTGTTCAGCCTCTTGGGTGGAAGCAACGTACCATTTTCCTGTGGGACAGATACCACAGCTGAGAAAACCCTACTTTAGGCTGACATGAGCTGATATTGAGCTAACAGCTGCAGGTTCATAGACTACTTCAGAAAAACTTATTGATGATAGGCATTGTGCTGGTTTTGGCTGGGGGAGAGTTAATTTTCTTTATAGTAGCTAGGATGAGGCTATGTTCTGGGTTTATGCTGAAAACAGTGTTGATAACACAAGGAGGTTTTCGTTACTGCTGAGCAGTGCTTGCACAGAGTCAAGGCCTCTTCTGCTTCGGGACACAGCTGGGACAGCTGACCCCAACTGACCACAGGGATATTCCACACCATATGACATCATGCTCAGCATATAAAGCTGGGGGAAGAAGGAGGAAGGGGGGGACGTTCGGAGTGATGGCGTTTGTCTTCCCAAGTCACTGTTACGCGTGATGGAGCCCTGCTTTCCTGGAGATGGCTGAACACCTGCCTGCCAATGGGAAGCAGTGAATGAATTCCTTGTTTTGCTTTGCCTGCACACGCGGCTTTTGCTTTACCTATTAAACCGTCTTTATCTCAACCCATGAGTTTTCTCACTTTTACTCTTCTGATTCTCTCCCCCATCCCATTGTGGGGGGAGCGAGCGAGCGGCTGTGCGGGGCTTAGTTGCCGGGTGGGGTTTAACCACGACAGGCATGTTTTAATTCACTTTTGGGGACCCAAAAGTCAATGGGAAGGTTTTAGGTTTTAGCTGCAGGAGCTTGACAACAACTGTTTTGCTTCATTGCACCTTGCTAATATCTGCATAAGAGACTGGACAAGCCCTGGTCACCTCAGAGCAGTCCTGTGTTCTGACAAAAAAATTCTGTATAGCCATGCAACTAAAGGTCATATCAAAACATACACCAGCCAAGTGGCTGGAACACGGTTATCTTGGCAACTTTGACTCAGGCATTTCCTAGCTTCTGTGTGGTTATTCTTGTGGTCTTAACTGTTTTTTTAATTGAAGAGGCAGTTACACGTATCTTCTCAAATTTAAAAAAGAAAAAAGCTTAATTGACCAAACAGTGTTATGTCAAACAGTGCCAATCCCCTACATAGGTCACCAACACTGAATCTTTCCATATACCATGCAGTCCTTCATTACTTGAGCTAATTGAATTTGCCAGGACAATTAAAATGTGAATAAGGATGTGATACTATGGGAAAAAAAATGAAACAAGTCAGTTCATCTACTCCTGGTTCTCCTCTTAAACTGCTATAAATTCAATTCCTAGCAGAGACTGTTTGAATTTTTACATGCAAGACCAGTTTCACTGCAGAAGAATTAGGCCTTACAGTTTTGCTTCCCAAGCTTTTCTAACAAGAGGAAGAAAAAGAAAAGCAATTACTATAGCCATCTGTCTGACACAGCTTCTCCTCCCTCCCAGATCTCTAGGGAGGCTAGCTGCAACTGTGCTATCTAATCTTTAAGGGGAAAGCCGTTCAGTTACGCTTCATAATTCCTCACTTAAAAAATGAAACATGCTTGGGCTTCCCCACACACACTTGCCTATTTTATTTCTCACCACAGCTGTATGTATTCCTGCAGCAGGTCTGGAGCACAGCTCACAGATTGCCACCTTCAGGGCTATGCCAACAGCAGCTGATTAAAAGCTACAATGAATATAATCTCATTCCTTCCTCTCCTCTCTGAGCAGAGAGAAACTAGTTTACATGCTAATGGCAGCTAATGGTTTCCAACAGTGTTGGAAAGATGACCTGCTAGAGTGAAAGATTGGACTGCACAGAGCAGATTGACACAGCAGTGCCTATTGCTCCATGAAAGACAACCAAAGGCAACCAGCCATAACAGGACACTGGGGTTTCTTTGGTTTTTAGTGACTGAATGCTACAACTGCCTGGCCCTCTGTTGACTAGAGGAGGGGGCTGCTTCAATCCCCCATCTTAAGTCACTAATCTTGGAATAATGGGTTACAAATTTCCAGAGCAAAGTTCATCTCTTCTTAATGACAGCCTAATATGTAATTCACAGGAAAGGAAGACAGCTGGGAGTGAAATAAAATCTTTGCTAAGCTCGTAGAGGACTACTCCACTTCTACTCTGTGCAAGCTCAGCCAAAAATGACCCTCACAGCATTCAAATAAAAATTGTGGATTTGAGGAAAAATCAGATTGCTGATGCGATGGAAAAGATTCAGACAGGGTTAAGCATAAGGCCACAGATTTCATTTTAAGAGCATGAAAGGACACCTAATGTTACGTGTTCTTATTCTTCTTAAAAAGTACCAAAAGGCAACACACAAATCCAGAGTTTGAAAGCTGCAAAGTACCTACAGTTCAAATGTTCTCCCAAGCCCTGTGTCTGCTGGCCATGAACAACAGCTAGCCAGGAGTCTAGCAGAGCTAAGTGAGATTTCAAGAATTAAACACGCTAAGGAGACAAATTTGCATGTCTTCACTGATAAGGTTTAAGCAAGCTAAAGGATTTGAAAATATTCTGTCCCACCAGAATTTCCAATGCAAACCCTTAAGCAAAACATTTCTCTTCCTGAAGGCCAAAAAAACTTCAAAGTTAATACACCAGAGAAAGAAGCTCTTGGTTTGGGTTTCTTTTTTTTAATTCTATTTATTTCTCTTCCTGACCATTTGTGCCCTTTGTTTACTTTTTGAAAAGGTTTGTTTATTCTTTCAGCCCAGACAGAAAAACAGCAAGATCAGTTACTGATACAAGCTGGCTGTACTACAGATTGTTTGCTTTAAGAGGAACTAAAAATCCAGCTATAAACAGAAAGGAAATCCCATCCTTTCTCTTATTCTTCTGCACATTCCCACCACCTCTTTTTTTTCTAACCCATGTTGAGTCAGCTCAAAACTAAGCCAGGAAAAACATTATTGTAAATAAAGTGAAGTAATCTTTTTCTTAGTGGATTGTTTCTTATCTGGGTTAGTTCTCTGCAAAGGAACTTGAAGGGTACGAGTGCTAGTAACGCGCGGGGTGGGAAATGGCAAGGCCAGGACTACCTCTTCCAGCAGAGAATCACACTTAGATCAGCTTAGAGCAAACGCCAAAATGCAGCATAGGTAGGTGACTGGTGTCATCTTTTCTCTCAGATCATTTGCTAACCAAGCACAACTATAAAACCTACAAAGTGCATTTGTTTAAATGCAATTTCTATTCTCATTAAAACCAAGTTTCATAGCAAAGTTTGCTAACTAACTTCCAAAGACAGAAGATTCTTCTAAAATATTTAAGTAACTCTGGTTCATGTTTGGAGGTAGCCCTTAAAGTTTTTTGGTTTTTTTTTTCTTAACTGTAACAGCAAACCCAACGTTGTATACACTAACGTAGTAGAAACCTGGACAAGCAAGGTTAGGAGCAAGACTCCAGCTGTCTTGGGTGATGCATTGCCAATATGCTCTGATCCCTTGAGAAGGGGACAGATCTAGGCCATGGTGTGGATGGAATTGCCTTGCAAGCTTCCCCAAACAATGTCCATGAAAGAGGGAAAGGTTAGCAATACACATCTTTCTTTGAAGAGCTCAAAAACCTGTGACCCTCAGCGTCTACCTGAGCCTAAGCTGAACTGGTGCCTGATGTGATCTTCTATTGCACAATAGATCTGCTCTGAAGTTTTCTCCTTTCGTTATGCTAAGTTGTGATCAGTATTTCCAAAGCATTCTGCGCAGCCTAATGAAGGACGTACAGTTTTACCTGAGCTTTGCTCTGCAGGCACATTAAACATTTCTTCTGATTTTAAGTCTTTCAGCAAAGATTGCTCAAATTACTTTGTATCACCGCATTTTTCAGTTCATCTCATTGACTAGATTTGATGTTCACTTTTAACATAAAATTACAGGAGTAGAGAGGTCACAGATTGAAAAGACCTGTTTAGTGGTTGTGTTTTCCCATGCCCCAGGAGTGGGTATGGACTTAGTTAAACAAGTTGTTTTTACAGGCAGGCATAGTACACATTAGGAGTCTACTTATGAGGAGCGATATATATATATATATCC
>NW_008796193.1:7905113-7932577 GCF_000699145.1 Aptenodytes forsteri
AAAGACGTGTAGATGAGGCACTTAGGGACATGGTTTAGTGGGCATGGTGGTGTTGGGTTGACGGTTGGACTCGATGATCTTAGAGGTCTTTTCCAACCTCAATGATTCTATGATTCTATGATTCTACTATGGTTGACTTGGAAGGGGGTGAAAGGAGAGCTGTTTATATCAAAGAACTGAAATCATGTCCTCCCAGCTGGAAATCCCCTCACTTTCAGTTTCTTGAGCAGGTACGTTGGGCCGCTGCGGGAATTGGAAAATCTTAACCACCCTGAAGATGCAAACCCATTAACACACACCTGTGCTTGAAGTTTACTGAATGGAATCATAGAATCATTGAGGTTGGAAAAGACCTCTAAGATCATCGAGTCCAACCGTCGACCCAACACCACCATGTCCACTAAACCATGTCCCTAAGTGCCTCATCTACTCGTCTTTTAAATACCTCCAGGGATGGGGACTCCACCACTTCCCTGGGCAGCCTGTTCCAATGTTTCACCACTCTTTCAGTAAAGAAATTTTTCCTTACATCCAATCTAAACCTCCCCTGGCACAACTTGAAGATTCAGGAGGGGCTCAAAACAGACATTAGTGGCAACCTCTAAGAGCCATTTGAATGCTGTCCAAGTAAGAAGGTAAGTACTACAGACAGGCAGGCATCAGGAAAGCAGAGACACTGGAGAGAATTAGAATTCCCAGTTATTTGCAGGTCAACATTGCCATTACAACACAACAGGGAAATTTCTAGCTTACCCTCAAGATCACACATTGGCAAACTGCAAGGACTTTTCAAGGACTTGCTTGCAGTGACTTTCAAGTCACAGAGAGTCCAGCATGCTCCTTCTTTACATTGGAAATGCAAGTGAACCACAGTTATTTTTGATCCAAACCTGAACTTCCCCCAGGCTTTAAATCCAGACTTTCAGGTGGTTGCTAATTCAGCAGACCCCTCAGGCATGTGCATAAGGTAAAGTTAAGTCCATGTGCAGCTGCACTGAAACTAGAAGAAATGTATATATGCTTAGAGTCCTGTTTTGTTAAACATTTAAATGTCTATTAATCTAAAATGATAGAGAACGGCCAGGAAGTTCACATACAGAATTAAAATCTGAGCCCGGGGAACCCCAAGACTCAGAAGTAGTGAAGTTGACAGTTCTCAATAAGGCCTATCTATAGTTTAAAAATCAATTATTCACTTCTGTGTCAAATTGGCGAGCAAGCTGTTACCAACCCAGGCAGGATGGGTCCCTGCTACTATTATATGCAGTGCTGCTACTGCTAACGTGCACCCTCTAGGGTTTATTTCAGCTTTCTAAGCCAACTTCAAAAGATTTTGGTATAGGCTTCCTTGGGTGAAGAAAGATATTTTGCCACTTTTTCCATTTAACCACTTCTTGAAAAACAGTCTTTTGATGTTCTTGTTTGGCTGGGATTTTTTTGTTTGTTTTTAAAGAAAATGTCTTAAAATTGATTGGTGAATCAAAAAATCAAAATCTTTCTCCTACATAAGTAAACTGGAAAGAAAGTGAAAATAAGCCAGTATTTTGATTTACTGTTGGTACATTCTACAAAAATAAATTGGAGTGTATAAATATATATCTATAGTTATACTTCAAGGATTTTGACAACTACTTAGTGTCAGAATGCACCATACATTTATGCACATATCTAAGAATCTTTGATTAATTATTCCCAATAAAAGCTAAATTATATAAACTAATATAAAATTCTTAAAGCATATACTCTCACTGTTCAGTTTAGGTGACTTCATATCCCATCCTGTTATGAAAACATTTGTTATAATATTTATGTAAAATCATAAGACATAGATAAGAAATTATTAATAAATCTTCACTATACATTATGAACTACCCATAATCAGCAAAGAGCTAAAGGAACACACCATTCCAAACCATTTGCTCAGTAAATTTTTTTCTTTTTTTTCTTTTTTTTTTCTTTTTTTTTCTTTTTTTTTCTTTTTTTTTCTTTTTTTTTTCTTTTTTTTTTTTTTTGAGATAGCATTGCTTGATTTCACAGAGCACACACTGGGATATTATAGGGGGGATGTTATATCCTGCTCTCCACAAAACAGAAACTTCCCTAATAAAAGGCATTAAAGGCCAAGGTCTAATCTCAACAACAGCTTCAAGAAATTAATCCAGATTTACAGCAGCATGGCACAGCCCCTTGCCTAGTCCCTCAGTAGTAAACACTTCTTGATGGTTTCTGATTTTTGCCAGAGAAAAGGTAATTCGTCTTCTTCCCAAAAGCTGTGCTTCACAACAATACTGGACTGTTAGAACACAAATTCCTGCTCAGAGAACAACGCAACAAAAGAAGGTTTCACATTTCCACACTGTCATGTTGAAATCCATCATGAATAACAAAAACCGCATGTGGCAAACTGCAAAGCTGAAATACATTCACTGCAATACTTGGACACTAAGCTAATCAAGAGATACGGCAGGCTGTATGGCAGACTTCATGCTTTCCTCCCCAGAGCTTGCCAGCAGACAGTTTCACAGCTGAAAGAGTATCTCATAAAAATTCCAGCCACTGGCTCTGCTCTGAACTATTGCATCCAGCAAAATCATTTTAGCGCCTATCCACATAATTTTTGAGGGACCACCCAGCTCAGGAGCTGAAGGACTGTTTTCTTGCTCACTCCTGAACAGAGGCCAGTTAGCTCAAAAATATTTCCCTGGTTACTGCCATTGGAGACAAACAGTGAGCCATAGCAGCCGTCACTGCCGCCAGCAGCACTCTGAATATATATCTGAGTAACAGGACAAATACCACTCATAGACGACCTCTCTGTCCAAGGAGACCCAGCCACCCCTCCAGCAGCCTTCTCCAAGCTATGACCACCATCTCAGTTCAGATGCCCATTAGAAAAAGCAACAGAAACACACTGTAAAGCGTGATGCCTCCCCTTTAGACCCATACACACTCACAAGCATGTGCCCTCCCTTGTGTCGCAGGCTGGCTTCTCTGCAGTCCCGCTGTGGTAATGAGTTCACATGAGGCAGAGGGGAGGGTGGAGAGAGGCAGCCTTCTGTGGAAGCAGTCCTGGATCTAACCAACGGTGCACCAAAGAGCTGACGCTCTCCTGGAGGAGACTGCACAAATTGCTTAGTAACTGCTTCAACGCAAACCACAGCAGAGACCTCTGACACACACCATACCCAGGCTTTAACCCTCCCCAAGGTACAGCTAGCTTCTTCCCTCCCAGGCAGCTCTCCACTCAGAATCTTAGACACTTTGGAGGCATTCACAGCTTAGCACAAACAAAGGTACATCCTGACAAGAGACAAAACAGATTCACTTGCTCAGACTAAGGCATGGAAAGGGCTCTTGTTAAAATAACTTCAAACAGTAGAGTATTCAGGGCCAAGGGAAACCAAGCTGCTGTGAATAGCTGCCTTGGAGTACTATCCCGATGGCACACCCACACACCAAAGCATAGTACTGTCGTTTAAAGACAAAGGAGAAAACTGCACGAGACCTATGAATTTGGTTGGAAACATGATGCCAGCTCTTTGACAGGGGAGTAATCAGTTCTTGCATATCTAGTTCAACAAATTCTTCAGGACACAAGTTTGCACAGTGCATGAAGAAAGTACACATGTGCTTTCATGTTGGTGTGACAATGGTAACATGGCATCTATAGCTGTCTGAAGCAATACCAGGTCATCACTTTAGCATTAGGTTTATTGATAAAATTGCCCTTGTCTTACCACAAACCCCAGCAGCTGAGTAACTTTAGATACAGGTCACTCACTCTTTACCTAGGGTACAGCAGAGCAGCTGTCCGCTAGAATGCATGATGCAGTAGTAACATCTTGTTTCTGCTACATGTCCTGCCATCAGTCAGGCTAAAAAGAGACAAGTGTCACTCATTTTATAGATAGGGAAATTGAGGCACAGGGAGAGGAATCCAGGTCACCAGCCAACCTCAGTTTTCCCCACTTGTAAAATGATGAGCAGACCAAAGTTGTCTATACAGATAGGGTACTGGAGTGGATCTGTCTTAAGAATAACACACTCACTGTTTCCATCCTTCCCCCATCAGCCAACCAACACAAATTATCACAACGTTTATAGTATAGCATGAGAAAACTAACAGGATTACTGATAAATGCCAAACCAAAGCAGAGCATCGCCATGCTAGGTACAAAGTAGATACGAGAGCTTAAGACACCTGTAGTGTTACAGACAGACATTAGGTGGATACAGGTAGACTAGGAGAGCAGCAAGATGCGTAGCATGTTTTTACATTGCACTTTCTTTCCCCAGCCTCTTCTAAACTGCATGCTAAACAAATGAATTTACCAGTGCGTGTGTAACGTTACTCTCTGCTGCCTATACATGTCCACATGTAACCAAAAATCTGTCTCCCACTCCAGACGCGTTTTGCTCTCTGGAGGGGAGGCTGTGGGTGGCAGATTCAGCTCCAGCTCTGCTTGCGGACAGCGAACGGACAACAGCCCAGCTACGCACCGAGAGCCAGCTCACCTCCGGCGGGAGCCCCACAACAGGCCGCAGAGTTCCCCAGCCAGGGTCTGCTGTAGTGCACTGCCCTCTCCCGGGCAGCGTTCCGAACCTTCCTGCAGAGACTCGTCCTCTAGCAGCAGAGGCGGGAGAAGCTCCAAAGCGTTACGGACAAGCGTCACATCGATGTAAGTGGCTGATAAATGTGCCAGATAATCACACTCTAAAAATCATTTTAACCCTGTGTGTAGAGATGCTGCCGAAGTAGCAGATCCTGCAGCTGTGGAGTCGGAAGACTAAATGCAACTCTGCAAGTGAACGTAAATGGCTGACCTATGCTGACTCCTGAGACTAGGAGAGGAATGAACTCACCATAGAAGGGGCGCCAAGAAATTCCTCTCAGTCCACTGCATGCTCAAAGGAAAGCTCATCAGACAGCACTTTCAGTTTCATAAACTAGATTTACAAGTGTCAGACATTTTTTCATTTGCATAATTAGTAAAGGTAATTTCAGTGTGCATCTGTAAAATGTCTTTATCAAGCTCAAAAGGCTTAGTTGTGCCTCTGTCAGTGGAACAATATTTTTTACTACCCAAATATTGTCCCACCAGCATACAGCATATGGAATAGAGTAATACTTACTGATGTTTCAGGTTTTGTTACTGTTAAGCATCTGCAGTACATATGGAAGTTTAAAAAAAAAAAAAAATTCAAGGACCTAATCCTCAGTTGCTAAATACACCCCAGTTTCACTGAAATAATTTGCCCCATCCGAGCACCGGGCCCCATATGTTCATGTGTTCACACCTGTGGGTATGGCTCTCCAAAAGCATGACAAAGAATGGCTCATACCTGAGTGCCTCTAACTCAGAGATCATCTTCCCAGATTCTTTCACTGCAGGACCAGGGGGCACCACTAGGTTCATTGTGTTTGACTTGTTGAACACACAAGAAGTTCACAGAAATTGGATTAAACCAGCATTTTAGAAAGCTCTTTAATCTTATGTTAAAGACTCCAGGCAACTGCAAATCCACTGTTTCCCCTGGAGCTGGCCTAACACAAAGAAATTGGCTTGTGTTTCAAAGCTCTCACTTTAATTTCCAGCCCGTTGATTCTCACTGCGGTTTTGATTTAAAAATTTGATAATTGCCCCCAATTTCATCCATCCTCTGGCAAGTCTCCCTTCTTGAGTCTAGAGGTAAAGTCAAGGGAAAATGGAACAGAGTATCCCATTCCTTTACCTCTTCCCGTCTCACCTCAGCTTTTCCCAATGCTAGTAGAGGATGACCTTACTAATTAACAGCTTCCAATTTCATAATCAGATCTTCAGCCATATAGACCCTTGCTCCTTAGAGGTCCCCACAGCAGCACACTGTATCAAGGTGGTGACTCAAGGGTTTAGACAAATAGCCTGAACTCAGCAATCCCCAATTTAATGACTCACAGGAACAGGTTCTGAATATGAATAAAGTGCTGTCTCTGTGCAGAACAAAGTTGCTGAGACATCCTGGGTTAGAAAAAGGTGAAAAAAGAAATGTTTGGTCAATAATTCTTGTCTGTTGTAAAAGCCTGGAGGATTTCTTTTTTTTTTGCCCTTAAGAAATGGAATGAACTAATAGGATCAGAAATTTGTGCAACAAGACGCCTGGCATAGTTCAAATATTCATATATAGGAAGCTGGGCTGCTACAACCAAGCTTTATTTATCATTCTTTTATACTTGAGCACCAGTAATTCTACTAGATGACGTTCAGGTGGTGAAGGAGGAGAGTCCATGGCTTAGAAACCTCACTGGGCAGGCTAATCCACAGCAAGATTCAGATAATAAAGCAGCAACAGAATTTGTACACAACACCAACATACTAGCACAGCTAAAGTGGGTCTTTAAGTGGGGCTTGAAGCGGCAGAACTGGCTGAAATTGGAGAATAAGCTCTGTGGGCATAACCAGGGTGAGAGCTCTGCACAGATGCGCTCCAACCTCCCAGTACATTCAGCACCATTTTCCCCTGAAATCTTCTCCCCAAACAGTTTACACTACAATTTAGGCGATACAAAAAAAGCAAACTGAGCTATTATCTTGTGGTCCCACAAGTTAATAAAACATTACCAATTACAGCAATCTATCTATCTGTGTTTAATGCTTTTCCATTTCACTGAGTTGTTTCTTGTTCTGGTATCGTGGGAGGAAGGGAAAAACATAAATACCCAGAGGGCCTCTGCTATAACTTGCCCTCTGAGAATTTGTTCTCTTGATCTTCTCAGTACTACTTATCTCTCAAAACTCTTTTTAAATGGAAATCAAGCTATGCCTTCCCTATTTTCACCACCATTCTCTGGACTTTTCTGATTAGGTAAACAGGGTTCAGTATTGTTCAATAGCAGCAGAGCAGGCTGCATATCAATGGGAACAGGTGAAGAGAGACACAAGCATCTAAGATAAGGATCTTTTCTCAGAAAAACCTCTGTGGAAAACAGAATATTTTATTTTAGCTATTTTCTTTGCAGTGAGAGCCAGCTGAAAAAATTTATCCCAGGTTCCCTAGGCAGCATTTTACATTAAAGAGAATAGATACTGAATGCAAATAAACCAAGAAGAATTCTGAGCAATGCACAAGGAGGCACTGTGACTGAGTCTCAAGGGGTTTAGAAACACCTTCCACTTACACTGCAGATTTCAGTCCTCACATGAAAGAGTCACTTTCCCCAGTAACCTGCACCTTTGTAGAAAGGTCAGCTGTGTGGGAAAGGAAAGCATTTCTCATTTATTTCACTGTTGAAGGTGGTGAAGCTCCAAAAAGTCCATGAAATTTCAGTCTGATCTCATTCAGATGGGATTTCATTCTGGAGATAGCGCCATAGAAGCAGTTTTCTATCTTTAAATCCTTAACTGCTCTAAAGCCATTTCCAATACTTCAGTCCCTTTTCCTCCCTGAACAGATAGATCTGAAGAACTGCTTTTCATTTCCAGCAGTAAGAGAGACACAGCACTAGGGCAGAGAACAAGTGCCCATGATTGCTGGACAGACAGAATTGCAGCATTCCTCTGTCCTACAGAAGGACAAAATCAGAAATACTCTGTTAGCACAAGAGACATCCTACTGGCAAGGAGGATCTTGCCTGGTTTTGCAGCAACAGCAATATCATGAATAGTCTCAGTAATGAACTGCATACTCCTTAGTGTCTGCAGATTCATTACCCTGTTTTACACAGCCACCAGCCTTGAGCGCAGATAAAAACCACACATTTATTCACTTAAAAATATATAATCTGCATGCAGCCTCAGGCTCCACAGCATGCAGAAACATAGTCTAACCAGCCAATGCTCATCCATCCATGTTAAGCCCCAGTATCCGTGCTGTCCCATTGGAGGACTTCAGCATCACAAAAAGGCAGGCTAATTAAGAGCATCTGGGGACAGAAGGGGCTGTTTTGGCAGGAGGTGTCCTCAAGCATAAAATATGTGAACCAGCAGCTGGGTGACATGAATAGTCATGTCAGCGCTGAAAAGGCACATGAGCTACTGTCCAAGAATGATGTATTTCATGACGAGGCCATGCTTTGCTTTCAGCTTCAGTATCTCTTTTGTGAGGAACTGAGGGCACTGCAAGGAGGATCAGCCCTGGTCTGGAGTCCCTGCCACATTTCTTGCCTGGCTTTCTGGGGGCTCCTTCCCTTTGGTTGTCAGTTATAGCACCTTGGAGCTGCAGCTCCCAGAGAGTCTCAAGGTCACATACTGGTACTCAAAACAGCACCATTTGTACATCAGACCCCAGAGGGGACTTCAGCACTCCTAGGCCAGCTCATACATCAACGTCCTGCCTGTTGCAGGGAGCCAGGGCTGTGGAGCTCTGAGCAGTCATCACATGGCCACAGGGAAACTGCCCTTCAACTGCCCCCTCACAGCGGCACTATCTTTTTGTAAGCATTCACTATTTTCATCTCTTTACATGAACAGGAGATTACAACCACACTTTTAACCACTCATCAAAACAAATCACATTGATTCAAAGTAAGCCTTGAACTTGCATGATCCTGGAACTGGATTAGCTTGGCAGAGCTCTGCTTGCTATGGGGTACTGCTGATCAAAGGTTACCTGCCGGCCTGACTGCAACCACGTGGCCTCTTTCTGCTGTAGTTACCTGTGTGCCTTCCATTGCTTCTAGTTATGATATTTAGTACAAGAGATAAAATTGCCATAGAATATTCACAGGGCTCCACAGATGTGGTCTGTATGCGAAAAATGCTTCATACTTTGGAGTGCCTGAAGTACTGAGTAAGCACTAGCCAATTAGCCCCCAACAACACTCCAGCTGGATCTTTACATTGCAGAAAGGGTACCCCTAAGGGAGAGTCAAGTCAGAACACGCCACAGAGATCCATGATCCTGCATTGCCACTATGTGCAGACAGAGCCAGCCTCAGAAAAAGGCACGCATCCACGCCTAGAGTTGGTCAACAAGCCTTTGCTCGTAGTAAAGGACTGGCAAGATGGGGCAGGCAGAGCCCAAGTTCTCTGGGACAGATCATCTTTCTTCCCCTGTGTTTATGCAGCACCTACTGCAAAGGGAAATTGGTCTCATCTTCAAAGGATAGTCATAGCTACGTCATCAGGATCCACTATGGAGGCAGGTAATTCCCACTGCTTCTGCTTTACAGATAAGAAAACTAAGGCCAAGACAAGACAGGAGATGAGTACAGGGTCAGAGTCAGTTCAGAGCAGAAGAAAAGAACCCAGGCAGTGGTGGTGTTATGAATTCCTATGCCACCTTGCCAGCTCCTTAGTCCCCTTCTAACATGGCCACTGCATGCAGACTTGTCACTGGTGTATTCTCACAGCTCACGCAGCTTTAATGCATGCATCTGAAGGCACCTTGCCCCTAGCAATAACCTAACTTCTGCCCCTCCTGTGGCTTCTTTGGTCGAATTTAAAACAAAAGCAGCAAAGATGCTTTCTGCCTCACAAAATGGCAACAGGCTCAGACTAGTTGACACACTATCTGTTCTCTAGCAGAAAATGATTTTCCAAGGGATTTTCGCCCATAATACTATGCCAGGTCATCTCTCAACATGAGAGGCAGGGAAGGTGTTTCCCTGGGAACAGTAACCATGGCAAAGCTCTTCCCCTCTCTACCTAAAGGAAGAAAAAGAACAGCAGATGCCTGAGCTCTGCCTCCAGCAGGCCCACGGGCCCCCAGAGCCGTACGCAACCTGGAAGCACCTGATCAAAGATTCAGGAAGGAACTTCAATTAATTCTGTTCTGTCTTTTACTCAGATACCAGACATTTCTGCCATGCTACGCTGAACTCAGAATGCCTCATTACAAAGAGTGCAACTGGAAACATCAGTGTTACCGAAAGGTCAGCCAAATACAACAACGCGTAGGTAGGCACCGAGCCCAAAAATCAGCACGGATAGATGCCCGACAGAAGCAGAGGTACAATGGACTGGCTTTGCAGTTTTCAAACCCTGGCATTGTACACTAGAGCCCTATTAAAGAAAGCATCTGCAAACTCCAATTTGTAAGCAGTAGCTGCCAGCAGATGACCTGCTTCTGGTCCACCTCTTTTTCTGCAGAACATTCTCGATTTACCAGATTGAATGCAACTCTCTTTGCTGAAGAGCTAATTAAATCATAACAAACAATTCAACTTGAAAGTACAATCATATTGCATGCTTTTGGGGATCTTTTTGTCACGTACTAGTGAACACGTTATAAATTTCTGGATTTGAGGTTTGCTAAGTATTTATTCAAGTTAACAGAGCAAAGGAAACCAAAGGTCTCCTTGGTTAATCTTCCTCTCAGATGACACATAGAGAAAAGATTGCTGAATCATAGAACACTTTGGTATGTGACTAGTCAACAGCCTAGATTTCAACTACCATCACTCCACTTCAGAGTTAACATGCAATTAGCACGAATTGTCAGGATACCAGCATCTTATACTAGCAACCCACTCAGAGTGGAATACTGCCCTGTAGCCAGACTGACTCACACAGAGCACAAAAAGCTCGATAGTCCAAGTTTCTGTTATGAGTACAGTGAAACCAGAATCTTTACAGTGAGAAAGATATTGACCTTCTACATAGTAATTTAGGAGCACAGGGTGACAGGGTCAACTGGGTCATGATACCTACTGCCCCATCTCCTTACATTCCTTTCAAAAAGGTGCAGCAAATGCGCAGCAAATACCTGCTCCATTTACAGAAACCTCAGTGTCTAACACCCGAGTGAAATAAACATTTATTCAGAATGAGTCTAACATTCATTTTAACCTCCTCTAGGTCAAATCACTGCAAATATCCCAGAAATACACAGCCAAGTCAAATGATGCACTCATACCTGAGTTAATATCCAAATCCAGCCAGTTGTCTTTACCACTGAATCCTCAGAGAAAGCATTAGAAAAATAGTATCTTTTTGCAAATCTCCTAGGAATGCAATGCAGCTACCACTAAGAGAAGATGCTATTTCTTTTAAAAATGCTGCACATACCTTTCTTTGCCATGCACTCCAGTCTAAAGCATCCTCCCATAAAATCATGATAAGATTTCATTTCTCCTTCTGTTATCCGGACAGCAGTGAAAGGTGGATTCCTGGGCACCTGTTGTCCACATTTCTGACACCGGGAAGCCATTGCCACAGCTCAGGAGACTCTTGTCAGGAATCTGCTCTCTCAGTTTGCTGGAATCCAGCCTGATTCTTCAGCCGTCAGTCCAGGCTGATGACTTTATCCCACTTAGTTCATTCAAGGTCACCCTCGCCAGCAGGATGTTCACCATTGCAATTGGCTAAGACTTTTATAGGCTTACTGACTGTGTTTGTTTCTCCCTCCTTGCTTTCAATATCAGTTTACTTTATTCTCTCATTCAGAATGAAAGCTGTGAACCTCAGCACAGCCCATGCCCTGAACGGCTTCCTTATCATTAATTTAAAGCTATCTTATAAGCGACAATGAAGAGAGAAGATGCCAGAAGCACATTGCAAGATCACAGAATGTCTCTTAAAGAGCATGCCAGATATGTTCACAAAGAATTTTTCTTTAAGAAAAGGGTTTTCTTCATGATTTTTGGTCCCTTTCAGGCTTATGATTTTATGATTCTTCATCACTGAGAATGGATTTTTTTACTTCCGCATTTCAGCCTGGACGGTGCAAGGAGACTGCTCTGCAGAGCTGCTCAACCAATTACTCATATGTCTGGCAGTGGTACTGGGAGGCTGCAACTGTACAGAAAAGCCCTCTGCTGCTGTGCATGGTCCCTGCTCATAAGATCTGATAATCTAAATGAACAGAGTAGCAAATGGATGACAACAGGGAAATATTGCTGGCAGACATGGTCTGCTAGCTGTGCAACCCCCGACCCAAATTTTTTTAAAAAGAAGTTGGATCCATCAGTCTGACACCAAAATGAGAGATCTTAAACATACATTTAGAAATCTCTCTTTGAAAGTGCTGGGTATTTAAGCTGACTTTTTTCCCTTTTAACAATTACTGTGATACAAATCACTGATCAGAGCACCTTGTGAAGAAACTAGTACTTGGGGAACTGAGTGCAGAGAGTACTCAATCCTGATGAGTGAAATAAAAAGGAGCCTTCCCTGGGGTCGGGAGGGACTGCACAGGAGATGCATGAACAGGCACAAGGCCAGCACTGGTGACAGTGCAAAGAATACAACGAGAACCTAATGAATCAGGGCTGACCTGCAACCCAGAGTTCAACTGCAGGGACCTGAGCACAGAACAAGCTTCCTGCAAGGATCTTATGCATAGGCCAGGAGAGACTTTGCCCTCCTCTGCCTCAAGCACTACCACCTATTGGCACTTTACATAGTTGCATCCAGTGCTGTTCAGCTCATGGCCCTCTCAGATCACAGCTGAACCCTAGACACGGAGTGGGAAAGGAGAAGCCTAATTAATAGAATTCAGAGAATGAACTAGAGGGGACAAAGGTGCCCAGGAGAAAAAAGCTTTACATGATGCCCTTACTAAAATGATGAATAACTAGATGGACAGGCATGAATGCCTGTAAGCTGAATCATACAGAAGTCAACTCAGCCCTACTTCTTCCCCATTCCACAAACTTCTACCACTTCTCCCCTGCCAGCTCCGCTGCTCCCCAGCCACACAGTGAGCTGGTTCAGCTCCCTAATCCAGCACACACAAACTGACCATGCAGTAAAACAGCTACCAGACCTGGGAAGTAGTGAGTCCCAGGACATCTCCTTTTGATGAAAGGAAGCTATAAAGGGGATCTCCACTCTTCAAGTAAAAGATCTGTGCTCCCTTCCCCCCCAGTTTGCTGCATGGCGTGAAGCTGGTCACCCTCCTGCTCTTTGCCTTTGCCAAAACCCTGCCTGCAAAGCAAGGACAATGATGTTGGGTGACCTGAGTCATTAGCATTTGTAAAATATTTATTAGAACTTCCATAGAGAAATCCCCAGGGGACTGCAATATTTTGCAGATAGGGAGCAGTGGCACAGAAGGCAGAATTAATTCATAGAAAACTATCACCATGAGATAAGAAAACTAGAAACATAACCCAGCAGTTTTATCTTAAAGCCTTTCTTCCATCCTCTTTTCTTTCATTACAAGGGCTCAAGGTGTCTTCCATACACAGGCAAACATGATGTACCTTGGAAAATAAGCTTTTCTGACAATATGTTCATGTGTGTCTGACATACACAGAATAACTGCACTTCAACCTTGCACATATATAGATATACAATGGGGGAGAATCCAGCATTTGTGACCATACGCTTCTGTCTGCCATCCTCCCTTGCATACGCTGTTCCCACCAGTATCCACGTGGCTTAGCAACAGGAGGATCTGTGAGACACTCTGTTCCGAGGGGGGAGACTTGATGCTGGAAGTGGAATGCAAGAAGAAATCTGCCCTAGGTGTGAGCTTCTGAAGCACAGGTAGCCACAGCACACACCAGGAAAACTATCTAAAATCATCTAAGTCTCAGTCTTTCTCTACGAAACACTGATCCATTACAATGCTAAATACACATCTCTGATGCCTGGGCTACCACTGCCATCACCCAGCTCCTGACAAAAAATAAGCTGACTGTAGCTGCTACACGTTTAGCAACAGGGCACATAAGGTTTACCTCAGGGACTGAGTGCTGTGCTGTGAGGACTAGGATGGATGGACAGAAGGATCTGTTTATTCTCCCGTAAGTTTCATTTCATTCACATTTCACAAGCAGCTGGGCTAGCTTCTCCTGACACGTATCGGAAACCTCTGACATGGGAGCACTAAGAGACTTGCACTGTTTCCTACCACACAAATTACCTCTTCTGTACGGCACTGGATGTATCTGCACTGGAGCTGCTGCAAGGGCTGGCTTGCAGGAATGCTTTTATGTAACATCTTACCAAACGTGCACTCAGTGTGAATAATTGATTCTTCACAATTTTCCTCCGTTAGCTAAAAGGTATCAGTCTGACTGAAAGCAAGTTACTGTTCTTTGCATGCAGAAGAGTATAGCGGAGGGAGCAGGTACAGAAAATGGCAAGCATGCTTCCTTGGGTCTTCTCCATAGACAACACAGAATGGAAGGGAGTTACTTTCCTACTGCTCCAGACAACCATAGCAAAATGTTTGGAAAAGCTAAGGAAGAGGACATTTTCTGCTCATGAATTGCCATCATTGCCTAGCAACATCATCTGGGTTCATCTGTCAATCAATAAGCAAGTAAATAAACGTAAGAACATGTCATCAGAAATGGGAAAAAAAAAAACCCAACCACCCAGATATCCTCAGATGCCATTAACCAAAAAAGCCTGAGGAACTGCAGTAGTTCTAGCTGCATTAGAAATATCAGTTCACCTTGGAATTGGAGCTTGCTGTAATTACTGTATGGCCAGAGGACTGCTACAAATTTAAAGTCAACTCAGTTAAATCCGTTTAAGCCCCATATCTCTTCTCATGAAATAATATGCTTCTGCCCCAAAAAGCAGTGCTCCAGTGGTTGGTATCACTGTTAAGCATGAAACATGCAACAAACACATTGGATCTCAGTGATGCTGGGCATAATTTCTTTTGAAGAGTCAAGAATTGAGTTTGGGAACAGCATTTATGTGCCAGAGGAAGGAGGGAGAGAAGTCTGCTTCTGCTGCAGGTGTAAATGAGGCAGCTAGAAAATACTGTAAAACACTCCCTGTTTGCAACTTACCCCACACAGTCATTAAAACAATTGAGGGGAAACAGACATCCCTTTTCCAACAGAGCCTTGTAAGAACCATCGAGAAAGTTTAGTAGATGAGAATCAAAAATTGCCTCTCCTATCCACCACTGATTTAAAAAAAAAAAAAAAAAACAGTGAGATCAGCACGAGATATCTTATTTATTCATGAAGACCCACAGCTCCCCCACCTATGTACAGTATTCTACAAGGCTGAGAAATAAGTAATCTAAATCCAGTGCTGCTATAAGATTGATGTACATAGAAGCTAAGAAAAAAAAAAATCCATATTTCATTCCTGAAACCCCAGCTTCACATTTTCCTATATTTTATGTGATGTTTTATCTGAAGTTTGAACTGTTCTTTGATAGCTATGCTGAAATACACCATTCCTTTTGCATATACCTCCGTGACCTTCTTTCTGCCTTCCCCACCATCCAGATCATGAATCTGATAAGCCACAAGGCATTTCAGCAGCCTGAGGTGAAGGTTTATTTTCAGAGCACACTTAGTGCTGTTACAGGTAACATCCATTCTACTGCTCAGCTAGGAAACTGAAACTGGTCTTTCCTATTAACTTCCATTTATTTTCTTCCCACTAATAAAAAGCAGACCAGGATTCCCTCCCCCTCCTTTTTTAATAAAGGGCTACATCCCAGGCATTGTTTTAAGCCCCAAGGAGTTAAAAGGAATGAGCAGAGGAAAAAATATCTCTGCTCTTGAAATTACTTTTAGCATACAGCACTGTTGCAATTACAGTGTGCAGTTACTGCACTAGAAGGCACTAATTCCAGTGCCATATGGCTTCAGAATCACATTACACTGATCTGCTTAAAGTGATTTCCTAACTGACGAGCAAAACATTTTTGCTCACCTTCAGCAGTGGGAAACAAGAACTCTGCCACTGTTGGTGCACATTTACTCCCACACGAGCTGCCAAAAGCAGAGTGCGCATAGCAAAGATCAGAAGACAACCTAGCCAAAGAACTTCTGTTGCCATCTCAAAGCTGTATAGACATCCAGGGCTAATCAAGGACCGTTACCATCATTATTAAAAAAAAAAAAAAAAAAAAAAAAAAAAAAAAAAAAAAAAAAAAAAAAAAAAAAAAAAAAAAAAAAAAAAAAAAAAAAAAAAAAAAAAAAAAAAAAAAAAAAAAAAAAAAAAAAAAAAAAAAAAAAAAAAAAAAAAAAAAAAAAAAAAAAAAAAAAAAAAAAAAGCCAGTGCCATCACTAAGCCAGTGCCATCACTGCTGGATTAGAGAAGCTGCCCAGGAGATCAAGAGATGAGTGGAATCTTCATAGGCCAAGCAGTTGGCAGGATTTACTGCTGCACCTGCAGGGTTTATTTTATCTAGCTTTCTTGACCTCTGCAGCTAAGAGCACATCAGCAAGAACAGAAGGCATTTCTGTCCTGCTGGGCATCTGCTTGGCAAGATCAACAAACAGATTCCCAAAGTTACCAATCTGTAACTGGCACAGGGCTAAAGAGCAGCTAGATCCAGGGTTTAGGCTTGGATGCCAAGTTATTCCAGCCTTGATCATGAAAATGCCTAAGGACCCAAGTGAGGCTAAGAGCCTTTCTGTGCAACACATACCCAAAACATAGCTCTTGGCTTAAAGAGTTGGGAATAAAATGAAAGACAAGTAAATGCAAAAGGAAAAAGATGAGAGAAATACTAGGTAACCCAGAGAAGGTTGTGATCCATAAAACTGGGCGTGTCAGGTCACCGTTCTCCCACACTCCTAGACACGATGATCACCTTAGCACCAATGCAGCATGCACAGTGAGAGGTGGATGCACAGGCACACTCTTTGTGCCACTGCCCTCCAGCAGCAGCATGGGTGCTGGAGAAGAAAGTATCTGGACATTAAGATGGGATCATGTTTTTCTCCTCCCTGTGCTCTGCCATGACACACTGAGTCACCCCAGTGTGACGGTAACCCTGATTCTTGCTAGCATCCAGAGCACTGCACTGTTCCTCTTTCTCTCCCTCTTCACCTTTTTCTCCCTGCAACCAACCACTGGAGCACAGGCAGGGCAGAACAGCTGCTGGATCCACGCGGCCAAGATCATCAGGACAGCTTCTTTCCCTGAGGAGCAGCTGTGCACATTCCCCGACAGAAGCAGCATTTTTTTGTTGTTGCAATTCATAACTTAAAGCAGATAAAGGAGAACCAGAAAGACACGGGGATAAAAATAGGATCTGTAAGAATCACAAGGACTGTTGATACTCAGGGCTTTTGGACACATGCCAAATGCTAGCTGAACAGGAAGAAACAGCTTCTCACGTTACAAAGTACAGTAAAGGCATTTCCAATGTTTTATTGCCATCTCTCAAACACTCAACATCAGTTACTACATAGGGTGGGATATTGGGCTTTAGGGACTATTGATTTTTTCCTGTTTGCATGTCTGTGCACTGAGGTTCACTCAGTCACTCTGAGCAGTCCACAAGGAAAAAGGAGCTCCTACCTAGACTTTTCTGAATGCCAAAGCTTTGACTGATTGGGCTCTCAGCTGGCAGATACACATCAAACACACTCCTTTCACATCCCCTAGGATAAGGCTTGCATCCTTCTAGGTAACTGAGGATTAAATCAAAGAGAAGTTACTCCCTCTGGCCTGGCAACTGTGAACTACACATTCTTATTTTTTCCCAGGACAGGGCTGCAGTCAGAAGCCAGAGGTCTGTCCTGAAGGACCTGCCCGCAAGGTAGTTTCTCAGTGCTGGGCACCTGCAAATGAGAGGCTGCAGCAGTCTCCTCTGTGTGCACCCACAAGTGCAATCACACAGGGCAGCTGGACGCTTGCACACACGTACACCCAGGCAGTAGGAATTTATCCTGCTCAATGCCTGATGCTGCAGAGCTGTTCCTTCCTCACATCCATCCACAGCCTGAACCCCTGAGCTGTTCCCAGTTTATTCTCCCCAGCTTTGTCTCTAAGCCATCAGCTGTAATGGATTTAAGGTTCTAGAAAGACACAACCTACAGGGTGATTTCCCAAGTTACACCAAAGCCTGGTGTGTAGCAGAAAAATAAAGAGACGGATAACCTGCTAGCGTGTGCATCAGTGTACATCATGCGTACACTTCATTTACCTCTCCCCACACAGAGCACTGCATCAAGCACCAGAGCACAGCAAGGCCAAGATACTGCCTCACCACACACAACCACACTCTTCCTCTTCTCTCCTCCCCGACCAGCACAATTAACTGGTTTTCATCACCCTACTCTTTCTTGATTCTCTAATGTCTAATAGTAGGGTAAATTAATGATTGGCTCTCTCACAACCTATTTTCACAAGATTTACAGGAAACCAAGAGTTTCAATACTTTGTCAAAACCAGGCAAGAGCTGCTAAAATTATATCGAAAAGGGCCAGCTGGGATAGACAGACAAAGCATGAGCATAAAAGACTCATTTCCGTTCACAGCAAGCCTAAAATTATCCAGGGACGATATATACTAACAGGCAAGTACGTTCACACAGTAAAAAAAGATTTCTGTAAGTCAGCTTCAGGTGCAGAAACAGTATAGAGCTGCATCTGAGATAACTTGTCCTACAAGAGGCAGTGCAAGGGCTTCTCTGCAATGTTACACTAATGCACAAAGACCTTCCCTGTCAACTCGTGTCCTGCTATCACGACATGCAGCGTTCATATGTGCTAAACACTGTATGCACAAGGCTAGACCTTCAGCCAACATAAAATAAGGACAGTGCTTTGACTTCAACAGCACTGTGGACTTCAATTGCCTAAAGCTGAGTGGTGCAGTGTTCTGATGAGATAAGAAATTGCTCTTTAGTCTGCCAGGAAACCCCACTTCAAACACTTTCTGCTGACCAGCACAGATTAACTCAATAAAATGTATTTAAATCCCACATCCGTTTATGGACCTTAGTCCCAATAGGCATAAGTCCACTTCACGGAATATAGCATTAAATAATGCTTTGTACTTCTCCAGTGATTCTCAGCTGAGCACTTTGGCACCATAGAGAGATTGTTACTCCCATGAAACAGATAATTTCCCATTTAATTGCCAATAAAAAAATACAGTTCAAGAATAATTTTGTTTGTTTGGAGGAATGTGCTAAAAGCAGATATCCATACATCTCCCACTGGCTTGAGAGCCCTTCGAATTTGTTTATACTGAGGGAAATCGTTAAATGCAAAGATGTTCTGCTTAAAGAAGCAACAGCAAAATAGTTCGAAAGCAGCTAAAAGCAGTAGGTTCACAATTAGGGCTATTCTGTTGTCAGGAATGAAACCATGTCAGACAACATATGAGACTGTTGACATGACTTCAAAGTGGACAGGGCATATGGATCAAGTGGCATGCCATCCTAATTGCTCCCACATATAGGTCTGTTTACCCTGGACTTTTGATTCTCTGAGGTACCAAAGACCCATGCTCGCATTGGTACCACCTGGAGTCAGAGGTGTTCAGTCCTTGTTTCAAAGATCTGTAGCAACACTGATGTAGATCAGCATGATCTCTCCTGGACCTGCAAACTAGAAATACCTGCCAGCACCGTCTCAGTAGCAGAGAACCCTCTTCAGTCAGCTGTACTTAGAGCATGGTTCTAAAGATACTGACAGAGGCAGGCTGCATATGCATTGGTACCGCCTGGAGTCAGAGGTGTTCAGTCCTTGTTTCAAAGATCTGTAGCAACACTGATGTAGATCAGCATGATCTCTCCTGGACCTGCAAACTAGAAATACCTGCCAGCACCGTCTCAGTAGCAGAGAACCCTCTTCAGTCAGCTGTACTTAGAGCATGGTTCTAAAGATACTGACAGAGGCAGGCTGCATATGGGCAGCAAAGAAGGTTGAACCATGCATTATCGGTACATATGCACCACTAAAAGAAGTAGATTTGAGTAGGTGACACATCTGCTGGAATCTGCATTGATTTAAGAGGGATTCCAGCTCCCAGTGCATCTGCTGCTGCAACAGTGCAGACAGTTGGCAGAGATCTCTCTTACTGTGAGGACTTTCGTGCCATCTGACCCCACACCCCAGCAGACAGCAACACCATAGGCAGACTTTAAGCACCACCCTGGTCACCCAGCCAGTGCTTCCAGGCAGCACTGAAAGCCAGCTGTAGCACCCAGGAGAACATGTTAGAGCCAGCCTCCATCCAGCCTATCACTCAGATTAATTCTTAAGTGATATAAAGACATTCAGAGTAAACAGCCTCTTCTCTTCCTTCTCAAATGCTGCCTCCTCTTAAGATGCTATAACATCTGAACAGTCTCTACTTTTTCTTCCACCTCCTGTAGCCCTGAAGGCTCTGAGAGCTCCAGGTTAACAACTGACTCCACAAAATTACTATCTACAGTCACCCTGACTGAAAGTGAATCTAATTGTTTAATGTGCTGGTAAATAAACCATAATTGTTGCTTGCCTCCCTGGGCTCTGGAATACCTACAGGATCTCTTACAAGTAATTATACTTCTTTCTTTCTCAAGTCTCTGAGCCACGTGAGCTGATAACATTGGACTCAGATCAGGCTTCTGGCCTGTCCATGCAACACGTGAATTTCCACCCACCCACCTGGCCTCCAGGTCTTCCATGTAGCCTTCCAGCATCCCACTCATCCTTCCAGCTTCCTAACAGCCTTCAGTCCTCCCATACACCCTCACAGCTTCCCACACAGCACACACCCTTTAGGTCTCCATGTAGCATACAAGCTTCAATCCTCAGATCAGCCTTCCACACAGGCTTTGGGTCAGCCAAGCAGCTTTCCAACCCCACATCCCATACACCATACAGCCTCTTCCAGCCTCTCTTCTATATTTCCTTCTACACCTAACAATCTGCCTTCTTGTTTCATTTCTTCCAGCTAGTATCTCTTTCAGAGCTCCTTTGGAACAGGCCCTGTAGCCATTCTCCACGCCACTATTAGTGATAACACCTGCTCCTAATTGGTACCTGCTTTCAGGTGGGGAAATAATAGTTTCACCCCCTCTTTAACCCTTTCTTTGTTGTTCCTTTGTAGTATAAATTCAAAGAATTCTACACAGTATTTTCCTGTCTGTCTCTTGTTTTAAATATACTTGCTTCAAGAATAACAAGAAACTGTACAAAAAATAAAGCAATATATTTAATTGTGTCAGAAGCATTATAAGAACCCACCAATGAACTTTAAAATCTCAATACAAATAATGAAGCATAAGGAAAAAAGTCTTCAGCTGGGAACTGAATCCCAAGGTATTCACACAATTTGTCTACGATCAATTGCAGTTACTGCAGTAAAGCTGGAAGATAAATGGGGACATACCCAGAAATGTCCCTTTCTTGGTTGCAGCCTTGAACATAGCACAAAGAGTGTCTCTCAACTTTATTTTATATCATTTGTAGATATCCCCATCTTTTCAACACTGTATTTTAAAATAGCATCTTGCTCATTAAGGTTTTGCAGTTGTTGTTTGTGTCAGGCTAATTACTACTACATGCGCTTTCAGAGGCAGCAGGTCTGATAGTGAAGGCTGCTGAACTGAAACTACTAAGAATGAGCTAATTGGTTGAAATAAAAACAAAACACTAACAAGGAGTTTTAAAATCAGGCTAGGTGACTGATCCCAAATATCAGCACTGGTACTGGACATGGCAGCTATTTTAGAGCATGTGGGCTGTACTGAGAAAATATTTTGCATTTGGCAGCAGCATGTAGTCAGGGTCCTGAGTGCACTAACCAGCCTTAACTGCCAGAGCATTCTCACCCGAGGCCCCCACCAACACACCCTCCACCCAATGCTCCAGCTACTCCACTTAAGAGGGCCCCCAGTCCCTCTTTCTCTTATGCTGTGGGTAATACTGTTTTCAGCTGCTTTCTCTGCTGTTCCTGACCTGCAGTTTAGACTTGCTAGATTAACTTAGACCTATATGTCATTTGAATCTGTCGCCATCTCTGGTCAGGTATTGGGGGACTGCTCTCTGGGGTGTGAGGATGATCATACTAATGCCAGCCTTATTTTCCGATAAGGTATATTCCTAGTCTTTGTATTTCCTGGCAGATGTTTAAGACTCTTAATAACTTTTGTGGTGTTCAATTAAGTTATCAAAATCACAACAGATTCTCACATTTGCTGAAAGAGAAGCTGCCATAAGATTAGGCTCTTTCTTGTATTTTCCAGAGATTAAAAGGAAGGGATGCGCTTACTCCTAAATAGAATGGCTTTTATGTAGAACTTAGACTATGGTTCCTAAAGAGATCACACACGTGATCACACGCTACTCACATGTAGTCAGGTGATGTCCTTCTATAGTATATCCTAGTTTGGATGAAAAGCTTAAATAGAGAACTTGTGTGCCCAAATTTTCAAAGGTTCAGCACCCATCTCACAGGCTATTTATCTCTAGAGACCACGCCTTTCTTTGAATTCCTGCTGTCCAGGTATTTTGCACTTTGAAGCTATTGTAGCATGGCCAGGGAGATGGCCTTGCTCCCATAGGGTTTGTGCAGGGAAATGGTTACACCCTCCTGGGCCCTCTAGTGGCTCCTCAGCGAAAGAGGCAGCGATAGGGACCGTCTGAATGTCGCCGGACGGGGCTCAGTATCACCAGAAAGTAACTCCTGGGTACCAAACCCTGCAGTGCCATAAAATGTCTCGGAGAAGGGGTTTGAGGGAGTGAGGATCCTCTGCCCAACTCTGTAACACCCTGCCTTTCAGAGAAAGGAAGATAAAACGGCTTGACCCTATCCTTGAGGGACTTTGACAGCAGAAGTTGTAGCGCAAAATGGCACCGATGTGCCCTCTGCTGCCCTCTCCCCTGCGGTGGACAAGGCTGCTCCAGCACAGCTGCCTTCCCGAGACCAACAGACACCCCCCCCCTTCCCCAGGCAGCAGCCCTGCTCTGGTATCCTGCTGGACAGAGGAGGATGCAGGGGATGACTGCTTGTGTTTCATGTCTCCTCCTTCCCACGGCTGGAGTGGGAAACCTTGCATGGTGGTGGCACTCCGGGTCTGAAGGGGAGAGTGGGACAGGCAGATTGTGGCCTGTAGAGCTGCTATTGCAGACACTGGGGCAGAATGGGCACAGAACATCACTGACACACTCCTTTTTGCTTCTGTCCAAACAATACTGCTCCTCAAAGTGCACTTGGCTGCTAGCTTTCTTTTCCTATTCAAGATACAACTATGCACAAGGCTCTGCTGTATAGCCAGAGTGTAATTCAACATGATCCAAAATGACAATTGCACATTGCTGACACTGTGTTCTCCCCTAGCTGAAAACAAAGCCAGAAAGTAGGATTTTTATGAGCTAAAAAAAAAAGGACCAAAAAGTTTATCTCAAACTGAACTGTGACTTCAAAGTCTGCTGTGAAGCCTCTCCTGGCTTCCACAATATGGAAGGGGAAAAGATATTAGACATTGATAACAGTGCACATATCTGAGACAGATGAAATGGTGAGAGTAGCTTTGAAACTCTCTTTTAAAAAATTAGGAATTTTGTTTTCACAAAATAAGCTGATCACCATAACAAGGATTAACCTCATTTTCCCAGCAACCTTCCTGCACCAACTACTGGCATGTAATTGCTGGGAGCTTTCTGATTAGCTATGCACCTGATTACAGCTCAGTCATACTAAGACCATAGCTATTTCTGTTTGAAATAACCTTTCCTCTGAATATTGCAAGATCGATAGTATGGGTCCTATGTATGTCATCAGCTTTGGCTTTTATGCCGCAAACACCAATATTGATCACTTCGGAAATTAAGCCTTGGCTTCAGAGACCTCTGAACCAAAGTGTAATGGGTAACAGTGAACTTCAGACTCAAAAGGGGGAAATATTTGTAGTCATCTTTTGTTATGTGAAGGATTATTGATTGATAACAAGAGGCAAACTCTCCTGATAGTAATTCAAGCCACAGCGATTCTATTAGAATATTAACTCCATACCAGAAAAAAATGCATGTGAAGTGTTAAGGTTGTAACACATCTAAGTAACAGACAACATATCCAAACTTCACACATCCAAATCATCTCACTTCTACTTATCATTGTTACTAGAGCTGCATGTGTTTGCTGCAGTTCTTTCCCCCAGTACCTGTCTGTCGGCACTTGCACATCCTCAGAAAGTTCTAACTAAACTATAGGTATTGCAATAATAATAATTGGAGATGCCAGCAACTGTGAGCTAATCATCTACCTCTGTATAATTAAAATATGGCTAAAAACTTAAAGGTCTCAGAATTTAAAGGCAACAATCACTCTCCTGAAATACTGAAAGATACCGTCTCTGGTTTTAGATTTTCTTCACCTCTCCACGTTCCAGTATCTTGAAGTGGTTCTCCAGTATTAACTGGGAGTAACTACTATAAAATCTCTGGAGCTCAAGGCATGTATTGAACGAGGAGAGTCAGATCCTGTCAGCAGCTGTTGCCAGGCAGACCAAAATGCTGTACATTAGCATTGTTTGGCTTGTATTTATGTCTTGGAACTGCAGATAACTGCTCTTGTATCCAGGGCCAGCTGTAGAGAATTCATTGCCCAAGGGAAACTGGAAATCATACAGTCATGCAGAGAAAGCAATAGCTAAATGGTTTGCAGCCCCTCATATCTCGTTGCCCCAGGCAACAGCCTGCACTGCGGAAGTGGCAGATCCAGCCTTTCTCATATGAAGTCTGAAACATATGGTGTTAATATATGGATTCACACTATGAAAGCCCTGCTGTAGTACCATTGGGGTGCTCACATATTAGGTGATACAGGTGGGTGCATAAACAGTCTCAGGATAAGAGGTGCTGGTTTCCGTCCAAGATCTTTGAGACACAGATGGAAGTAACTGGAAGCACAGAGATTACAGCCTGCACTCATGGATGTGGGGCATCTGACTCAAGATCCTCGCAGCTTGGCTTTCCTTGAGCTCTTACAGGAACTGACCCAAGATCCCCAAATGAACTCAGGGCAATTCTGACAGTAGGTCATAAGTCTAAGCTCCCAAGGCAGTGCCTGCACTGTGCTGCCTCTTAAACCTTTTTGCAGCAGGGGCTATAGCTGGGTCAGCTACAGCTGAGTACACTCAAACAAAAATATCTGGTCCTGCAGAGTGCTGAGTGCCAACAGTTCCCCATTTATTCACACAGAAATAAAGAGCTCTTTGCACCTTTCTGGATCAGAGCCACTCTGTTGTAATACTGATAAGAGATCATTTCCCATCATCTTTTTGCAGTGTGTCAAAGGATTTTGGCTCCTGCAGCGATTTAACCTTTACCCCCTTGCTTGAGTAATCCAGGTCAGGAATCAGTGACTTCTAAAATCAAAAGCTGGACTAACATCCCAAAAAGGACCTTTGTATCTCTGTTTAAGCTTCCAGAGAGTCAGCTTTGCATTCATTGTAATAGTCCTGCACTTACTGCAATGGAGTCCTCAGAGAACTCCATCTCTGTTGCATTTGTGTAGCTCTGGAATCAGGGAAGCTCTGCCAATGCGAGGGAGGGCTGGGCTGGCTGCCTTGAGGTGCCAAACAAGCCCCTGTGTCCTCAAATCAGGAGGGCACTGGATGGTAATGCCTTATACCAGAGCCAAACCATGGGTACAATCTGTCTTCGAGGCAGGCAGGGTAATGATATTGAAATGAGTGGCAGTGCATCTCTATGAAGGCACGGAGAATCAGTGCTTTGGCTGTGCTTGTTTAGCTCTTGACTGCCTAAAGGATTCAGGACTCAAATTTCATGACAGCAGTGATTTCGGAACAATGCATTTTGAAGAACACTCCAAATACAATGCACAGCAGGTGCAAAGCTGTTTTTGAGCGATTGTGTGCGTGTTGTTCTGGTAAACAAAATAGACAATCATTTCATAACAGCATGGATTTTTGATCCTGGTAGCCTGTCTTTCCTTTGGCCATATTGTCTGGGATATTGTTCTGTACCGTCAGGTCCCTCCAATGGCTGGAAAAGATGGAGACAGAACACAGCAGCTTTGCAAACTAAATCCTAGGGTCCACTGCAGCTGGGGATTGTCTGTCTCAGTTCAGTCCTTCATTCCCTACTACACTGCAAAGAATATTTTAATAGAAAACAGGAGAAAGGACTATTCATTAATGCTGAATTATTTGCAGGCCTCTGCTGAAAAGGCATCAGCCTTCTGTAATGCTGCACTGCAAATGACAAGAAGTGTGTGGGTACAAATGTAATGTAGTTCACCCTTGAATAAATGTTGCTGCTTCAGACTTATACCAGCCTGCGTTCACATGCTGGACATGGCTCTCTTCCAGCACATGAGCTCAGTCATTCCTCAGAGGCAGTGATGTCTTTGGACTCACAGATGTTATCTATGTTGTGCTTACATGACAGTGGATCCTGAAGATACTGTGATCTCAACCCAATTGTCCCCTACACATCTGTCCCTATGCCAAAGTGGAGCCTGCTGTCCTTTCTTCCACTAAACTCACAAGCTTTTCTTTACAGCGTTTCTGCTCTCAGAGCAGTACCTCCCTCCGTGCCATGATTTACAGATCACTTAAAGGTATTTACAAGTGATGTTTTTCCATCTATGCATGTAAGAGTTGGCTGTTTCTTCACCCTGTCTCCCTCGTTCTTCAATTTCAATTCTGGCCATGTCTGCTGCACTGGTTAGTGTGAGTCACCAAAGCTGACTGACTAATAATGAACCATGTGCCACGTTACCCCTTTCACATCATTCTCCAGCATTTTCTTATGTGAATAGGAGCAGGCAGCTTTGTAGAGAACTCAGATTTCTCCCAGTCACTGACCCACTGACTACCTGGGGAAATCCAGATGTTACTGTGCTGAACTCTAAAGTGAGGTACAGAGGCTCAGTCAATGGGCTACAACACATCAGCATTAACACAAAGTATTTGTGGTTTATCTTCTCCCAAACTTGAACACGAGCCCAGCACTGAAAAACAGAAGAAAATATACAAAAGGGACTAGTATCAGGTACTAGACACTGTGCTGTCAAAATTATTTTAGCAGTCATCCAAGCCTCATCCAGAAAGATTCAGCCTAGATTGAATGCTGAGTCATTCCTCGGGGGCTAAGAGAGGCCTCAAACATGGTGCGGAAGAAGGGAGAAAGGAGTAACAGCAATGAAATTGCTTAGCTTATTCTCTATTCATTGAGATGGTCTGGTGCTGCAAGTACCTTCCCAAGTGCTGAACCTGTTTCTCCTAGGGATATGTCCTCTCAGGGGATCTCTTGGATTCAGGCACCATATGGAAGGCGAGAAAAGGAATTAAATAAAAGATGAGGCAAGAGGTGGAAAAAGGCCCTTGTATTTAACGAGCTGCCAGGAATTGTGATAGATGTCAGCTCAGTTTAATTTCCACTGAGGCCATCTGAGCTTCCCTCTGCCATGGAGATGGGAACAGACAGGGACTCCTCTGTACCTGCTTTTGGCCCTATTTGCTTTTTAATCTTGGGCCTTAGCAGTGCAGAATGGTTGCAACTGCCTACCCTGTTAGCAAGCGATGACTTCTGTCAGTACCAACAGCTTTCATTGTGCCTGACCCAGAGACCTCACTCAGGAGGAAAACTCCTATACTTGCTTTCCCCTGGAGAGTCCTCCCTGCCTCCTCCATTCAGGTAGCCCTGGGCTTGCTCTGGAGTGTTTAAGAGGAGAGGGGAAAGTGTCACAGTCTGACTAGCTCATTGAATGATGCTGCAAGAAGTAATTTTTCTCCTACTTGTATGCTAAACTACCTCATTCATCTTTTTTTTTTTAATTATTATCCAATAACCAACCTCCCTCCCTGCCCCTCCCCCTCCCCCCCCCCCCCAAAAAAACCAACCCCCCGCCACATCCCCATCC
>NW_008796193.1:7932798-7945933 GCF_000699145.1 Aptenodytes forsteri
CCCCAAAAAAAAACCTCACCCCAAAATACAGAAAACTACCATACAGTGTTTGCAAATGCCTGCTCTGGAAGTTGGTAGATCCTCCTTTCTGCTGTATTAAAACTGTCTGAAATACAGTCCTGAGATAGAGGTGGGCTCAGGAAAGCCATGAGAAGAGCTGACTCCAACAGCAGATATATAGACTTGCTTGCAACTGAAACATGCATCTTAGAATAATTTGTCTGAGACCCAACTACTTTTCCAGGCACCAACTGACAAACTACAGAGCCCAGCAGAGCTTTCTAAGGATGCACAGGACCTGGTGCCCGGCATGCATAGCTGTGGAAGGGACCATGGGCACCACCAGTACTAACAGCAAAACTTGGATCCTGCCACCTGACTTTCCTTTAATAATTTCCTCGCATGTCAAACACTCCTCCATGCATTCATTCCAAGAAACAAACACCTACAAGCCACTACTGAGGTAGGCTGGAAAGTAAAGGACAGAGGGAGACTGCTGTAGCATTAGATTTACAGCAGCAATTTGAAGGCTTTCGAAACTGACAGTGACCTACAGATTGACAGATTGGATCACACCTCAGTTCCATCCAGCCTAGTACCCTGTCTCCAACAGTTGCCATCACAAAATGCGTAAGTAGAAAGTGTGAAAACCCTGCAGCAAGCAGATGGTGGATGGTAACTACTCCTATTCCCTTTTCTTCCCAACATCCTGGTCTCTTACTGGCTTGCGAATGATAGCTCAGGGTTTAACAGCCAGTTTTGGGGAGGATATCAATAAATGAGAAAATAACTAGGGCTGTAAGCAGCCTTTCAGTTCTGTGGGGCTCTGCATGGCTCTGCTTACTGCATGCTGCTGTAAGAGAAATGATTAAACTCCCCAACACCTGGTCTCTTCCGGGCTTGCGAATAATAGCTCAGGGTTTCCCAGCCAGTTTGGGAGGATATCAATAAATGAGAAAATAACTAGGGCTGTAAGCAGCCTTTCAGTTCTGTGGGGCTCTGCATGGCTCTGCTTACTGCATGCTGCTGTAAGAGAAATGATTAAAAGTAACACACCTGGATATTGCAGGATTTTTCTAACTTTCTCTTGAATTCTGTTAAGGATGGTGGAGTCAGAGTCACATCCCATATGAGAAAGTATTTATCAATAAATGAGAAAATAACTAGGGCTGTAAGCAGCCTTTCAGTTCTGTGGGGCTCTGCATGGCTCTGCTTACTGCATGCTGCTGTAAGAGAAATGATTAAAAGTAACACACCTGGATATTGCAGGATTTTTCTAACTTTCTCTTGAATTCTGTTAAGGATGGTGGAGTCAGAGTCACATCCCATATGAGAAAGTATTCAGCTAAAGTAAAAGATGGAATGTAGAAGAGAAACACCTCTGAGCTGTTCTTCCCTGAAACAGAAGCAGTCTTAGTGCATGCTATTGTTTCTACTGGTTCTGGGAAGCTCTTTAGTCACCTCTGTCTCCCTAAACACAAGGCCAAACTATCACGTAAATATTTTGCCTTGAGATGAAAACAAACGTGTTTTGGATCCCCAACTCATAACAATTTGTTATGGTCTTTATTTCTGATCATGCCACGACAAACCAGGTTAGAATGTGGCCTTTAAACAAGTACCATGTGCTTGCAATATTCTACATTTTGAAGAGTGCACTAGACATATCTGCACATTTTTAATGGATTTCTGTGAAAGCTTGATTTCCACTTTTTATAGGCACAAACTTTGCAGCATTAACAAAACACTTTTAAATTATTAAACAGTTCCCAGTGAAACAGCTGCACAGAGTAAGCCATATAGAATGGGGTAAAATTAATAACCACAATCTAGGAACAAAAATGTAAACAAGTAGCTTTTTTAAGCTGTGAAACTAAAAAAGATAAATTGTTATTAAAGCTCCTTTCCCCCATTCCACTTTCCCATGTGGATTCTGTGAGGTTTAATAGAATAAGCTTATTAGCCTTTTCTTCACTAATTCCATCTTTCTCTTCTCTTCAGTCACTGTTTTCATATTTTGCATGAACTTCATATTTTATGACCTTTGTCACTTCACCAAATTCGGTAAAAATTGGCCAACAGTTCAAAAGCTTTACTGGGGTACAGAGAGAAAGATGCAGATAACATGGTCGCAGAAGGTCAATTTTTTAATAGAAGCAGGTTAATGGGGAAAGGAACTCCAAACTACCACTTCTCGTTAGCATGAGATCCCAAGCAAATTTAGCAAACGCATTTCTGCAGTTTTCTATTGTCCTGTTTCTTTGGGAATGGAGTGGTAGATGCACATCCCATGCTTATATCTTACTTTTGGATAAGGAAAACTGGTATGCTGCTATCAGTGGAAAAGACCAGTTGTCCCTTGCTGCTCACCAGAAAACTGAAATTAGGACAGAGCTGTAGAATCAGTGGTTCGAAAAGAGTTCCTGAAATGCATGAATGCTCTAAAACAAAGGGAAGAATTTTCTGTTGCAGGCAGGGGAATTTCCATTGCCTTGATTTAAGCCTTTGCATAGAAGCAGCAGAAGACCTATTTGATATGGTACCTTGAAAGCTAATTTCTTAAAAAAATCTCTTTTGAGTGTCCTTGCTGTACGCATACACAGATCAGAAACATTGCAATCGTCTATCCAGCTGTGACATATTAGATTATTTGTGGCTTTGCAGCATAAAACAGATTCTGTGACTTGTGATGCTAAGCCATTGGCCTCGGACCAATGCCAGCTTGGGTTATTCCATTCTGCTGACCTAAATTCCTCTCACACAGTTAAGTGGATGCAGTATTATCCTTCACTTCCTGTCCCAAATTGTAGCACAACTTCTCTTCACATACACAGATATTTTACACCACTCCTCAGAGCTGGTGGTTAAGCCAAGAGTGGTAGGAATTGACCTGCCATGGTTAACAGGTAAGAATTTTAAGTGATCATGTAAGTCCTGAGATGTCCATCCTAAACCAACTTCTGCCACTGACTTTCCTTTTGATCTCCATCAAGTTGCTTAAATTCTTTTTTCTATTCATAAAATGGGAGATTGGGCAAATAGGAGTGTCTAAAACCAGATGAAAGCTGACATGAACGTATGGTTTTTTTCTTGTATATCTCGTTTGTGCAATGTATTGCTTTCTCCAATTTTACATGAGTGCCTCCCCTACCAGGGATGCTGACAGACAGCTCATCTGGATCCAGTTGTCATCTGAAGATGTGAGGAGCTCTTACAACTTAACTGGAAGTTAAGGGGAGCCTTTAAGGAAACCCTGCCTCTAATGTGCTGTGGAATACTCTACTGGTAACAGAGAGGAGCCAAGCTCTGCTATTTCCTTTTGAGACAGTTGACATCGGTTCTGGCAGCTCCATCTTACTATAAAATCATTTTAAGAATAACAATCTGCGTAAAATAGGGCACTGGGTGGAGGTGCTTGTGTGTGTAACTGTGCCCAGAACATTGCCCACACATAGCAAAGCTGGCATCAGACTTCTGGGAACCAACTGCCAAGCGTGGGTGGGTAGCGAGTACGCAAAAGCATATTCTGGTGGGCTTCACAAGCTGGAAGAGACGTACCATTCCCACATGCAAACAATCCTGCTGTCAGCACCAGGCATGTCACATAGCAAAGCGTCTTCCCGCCCCGTCACTGAAGAGCTGCCACTTGCCCACCTACCCAAAGGACACGCTTTTTTCAAAAGAGATGAGTGTTTCCCCAACACCCTCCAACGATCAAGTTTAATGAAAGTAGGTTAAATTAAAAAAAGAATCTTGACGCAGTTTTGGTAACAAGATTGGGTAACATTTCGTGCTAAATCTTGGATAGTAAGCAGAAATCCTGTTAGCATTGACAAACTACTGTCCTAGACACCTGTGGTGGCCCCATTACCTCACCCACACCAGGGCAATCAGGAATAATCCCAGAGGGGCTAAGGGAGCACAGGGCTATTTAAGAGATCTAATTTGATCCTCTATTGTTTGACACTGTGTAAAGATGTGCTACAGGGCAGGGTGCATGGTACTAGAAAAGTACCAAGATAGCTACTGAGGAGTAGGTAGATAACTTCAATGCTTTGATTTTAACCTGGGTGAAGCAGGTAGCTATATGTATGAAGTCTGTAGCGGGGTATGAGGCTTTTTTTACAAGCACATGAACTCTCTAACACAACATGAGTCAGCTAATGAGGGATCAAAGCTTCTGCCTGGGACAGATAAGTTAAGCTCCAGGCAATTAACTATGTTTGTGACACTCTTATTGACACATTAAAAATAAACTGGTGTGACATCTACGTCACACAGACCAAAATGATCCCATAAAGGTTTTATTGCAAATATAAAGGTCTTTCTTTTTAATGCTCCCATAAAGTTCTTGTTTGGCTTTTTGCAAATTCTGTGAATAAGTTTCTTCCCCCCTGCTATTGAGTGAGCTGAAAGCTGTGCTCCCAACCAAGAGTTGGCTACATTCTAGACAGGTTGAATGCCATCAGTCCAAGTGGTAATATGAGGGTGACAGAAGCTGTAAAAAAAGTAAACACTATAAAGTATATTCATGGCGAGGGACCCCCTCAGTTTGCTAAGGATGAGAGCCCTTTCACTTGTTTGAGCTGTAAAGATTCCCACTGAGCTTTCAAGAGACTCCTGCAGCTGCCCAGGAATTACTGTTTCAATAAGCTACTGCTGATTCAGCTAAGGGAACTCACGTTACAAGGTGTGATTCATAAACATGGTGCATCATCAGTGGGTCTGGAAGAAATGTTCTTCCTTCAGCCAATAACAATTTTTTTTAACATTACTTGCTTCCATTTTTGTACAGCTGCTTTTTCTAGTTACATGATTCGATAAAAAATGAGCACTGTCTACAAAAAGGCTGGCAGACTCCACGAGTAGGGTCTGATTTCTAGGTCTTGAATGGCTGGGAAAATGGTGGGATTATCCTTCCCTGTTGGAAGCTGGTGAACAAAGCTCTTGCCTCAGTGTGAAATGGAAAAAAACCAAGAGCTGCAAGCTTCATTCCTCTCCCTAGGGCTGACCTGCTGGTTGACCTCCAGGAAACCAGTGGGACTCTCTAGCCTCAGCCACATGACCCAGAAACCTCTCTATTTGTCAGGGAACAGGGGAAAGGTTCATTAACATCTTTCTAGTGTCCAGAATGATTTCCTACATTGCTAAACGCTAACATAATGCTATGTTACCTCTAACTAATCCCTGCTGACATCAAGGAGGGTCCTCAATATGGATGATAGGGACCTGTATTGAATCTAACAGGAAAACTAGGAGATGCATAAATCTCTTTGGCTCTGCTGAAATATTCTTCCTAAAAAAATTAAATGTGATACTGAATCCCAAATCTTCATAATAAAAATGTAAATTCAATGTGACTTTGTGTCAATCTGAATTTGTACAATTGCAAAGCAACTCGTGTTGGCATCACTGGGTCAAAGAGGCTGACGCTGCAAGCTCTCCTGGCAGTCACACTCTCTCTCCCATACCAAGCCCCTGTTGAGGTTACCAGGAGCACCAAGACTGACCCCTGGAGAAGACCTTGGAGAGATGGGAGCTGGTCTTAAGTATTTTATTCAATTTAAATCTGCTTTTGTGCTATTTCTTTACGCAAGATACCAATTGCATTTGCTTTCTTAAACTTAATTCAGCTGCTACAGCTAGTATCAAATCCAAGAAGAATTTTGGTCTAAAATCTTAATTGTATATCCTCCAAATGCCACATTTTGGTCACACTGTTTCATATACAGATTGAACAAAGTCAATGGCAAAGGCATTTCAGGAACCTGTACAACATCTTTGGCATTCACAACACACAATCCATTATAAACACTGACAGCTATAAAATTTGCTCCTGTGCAATTCAACTAAAAATGTTCTCTTTACATGATGCAACACAGCCACAATCTGCTTTAACTCAATTGTATGTAACAAAAAAGGGTCCCAAAAGCTTTTCTCAGCCGATATTTTAAACACCAGCATCTCCTACTGACTTGCTAGTTTCAGGTTATTTGGTTCCTTGTAGTTTGGTCACCAATGCCAGCAAGTGGGTAGCCAACTTAGACTTATAAGGATGCCAGTGCATAGTATAGGGCCTTACCTGTATTCACTAGCGTTTGAAGGTTAGCAAACAGTAAAATCGATCCTGACATGGAGAAGAGCTTTTGGGATCCTGTCCTAGCACCTTCCAGAACCCTTGAAACAGCAATAGCAATAAAAAAAGGCTCTCTGAGAATGGGCTGCTATTCCAGTATCACAAGCAAATGCAAAGCGCATTAGCACTGCTGTTGCTCCAGCATCCTTCCACCATCCCCTTTTCTCTACCACCTCCCTGCAAGGACTGTGCTTGGGTATTTTACACAGATCAGTTCACAGGTAGGACACTGTCTGCTCTTATTGTTTCTGCTTTTCAGAGAACTGCATGCTTGAAAAACAAACCAAACCATCAATAAAAGGCTGTCTAATTGCCCACAGCCATGGGTTTGCAATCTGCTGATGGCTCATATTTCACACACAGGTGTGATATTGTCACACAAAGGCTTCCTGCCAGTACAGAGCATCAGCACCTCCTGGGGGAATAGGGCCCCCAAATCTACACAAATGTAGTGAGAAGAAAAATAAAGATGTCTTACCCACATGGGTGATAACTGTAGTCAGTCGCTGGGTGAGCTCCTGATGTGACATCTCTTCTTCTTTTAACCAAAAAAGCATTTCACACAGGGAACTGCACAGCATCCAAAAAAAGATGCACCCAGAGTGGGAGGCTGCACACTCACTGCCTCGCCTGCACACAAAGCGAGGACCACTCCCACGGCACGGCCCTTCCAGCTCTCACATCTTCTGCCGGCTGCTCACCTCTTCCAATTTGCTGCCGTCCGTGCATGGACCTAGAAAAGCTCCTTCCAAAAGGGGATTTTACCCTCCTTGACAACAGGAAGGGAGCAGGAGGAGGGAAATAAAAAAGGAAAAAGAAGCAGGCGAGTTGATTGCTTATGGCTTTTTTTCTCCCTTCTCCCGCAGATGAGGCAAAGGATAAAGAGACAAACCAGCAGGCAGATACCTTCCTCCAGGGAGACTTTTGGATGGTGATGCTGTGAGTCAGGGAAAAATCCTGGAGGTAGGAATGGCATCGGGAGGAGTGGAGCTGGCAGGAGAGCTGTAACAGCAGCAGCTGCTCTGCGATGCTCTCTTCACCAGCGTGCCTGGGAGTCGAGAACAACCCACCGGCAGCCTCCGGTGCTCCCCCTTGGCCCCTGGGGCCCAGATGCCTTGCAGGTTGTCCCCAGGTGGAACCCCCCGATGTCCCCAGAGACCCTCCTCCCACCCTCTCTAAAAGCCCTTGCCTGACAAATGGGGCTGCCGCATACATGGAGGGGGAGGGGGTCACTGGGCTTTTTAGGGGTGTTGTGGCCAGAGGCTTTGTTGCCCTCCTGCAACAAAGGATCCTGGACAGGATCCCTGGGATCCTGGTGTGACTGAGCTCACAGGACCCTCTCCAGCTGCACGTGTACAAGAAGGGTGAATTAATTAGCCCTGGGTGCTGGGCGGGTCTCACCTGCGATCATGGCCACAGAGCTCAGCTGTGCCCGTGGGCAGGCAGGCACTGGCGGACATCAGTGGGTCAGAGTAGGTCTGCGGGGAGCAGCTGCCCCTGGGTGCCAGGGACACAGCTGAGCCTTGCACGGATGCGTGGCTGCCACAGGGCAACTGGCTGCTGAGCTACGGGAAAGCTTCATCAACCCTCCCAGCTACAGACCCCAGCTGGGATCTGAGAAGAGGAAAAGTGAGGCAGGCAAGAAAGTGAGAAAGGGCAGGGCATGCCAGACTTGTATGTCTCCATTCCCTCTTTGCACCTCCTCCTTTGAAGCCTACCTGAAGCTCCACGCAAGATACTTAAGGAAACAGGGAAAATTTATTACACATCTGAAAATGAAGAAATAAAATAGAGAAGGGTGCAGCTGCCTGCAAGAACTACTCTATTCCCGCAGAATGGATTCAGCTCTAATTCCAGATTTCCCTACCCATCCATAGGATTTTGCTTGGGTCCACCTTTCCAGACATGCCGAAGAACATGACATCATGTATACACAAAGCTGGAGCTGTAAAATACCCCTGTGGGCTCATCGGATCTTACAGCACAATTAGTGCATCATTCCTGGTCTTGCAAAAGGTTTTATCTACTTCTGCGATGGGAAAATCCTATAATCAGCTGGCTGACCTACAAGCCAGTCTGAGTATCTGTGCTGTTGTCCTCATTTTTGGATGATTGACCAACTGTGCTGAGCAGTTTCTTGCATAATTCTCTTGAGTTAGTTTAACAGCAAGTCTGCCTGAAAACAAGTGAGGAGGATGACTTGAGAGCCATCCACCTGCCAACATTTTGGGATTAAAGCAAAAGCCATTTTTTTCTGAGATCACCTTTTTACTGCCCATCTGGCCAGTAAAGTTCAAACTGTAAAGATCTTGACTAACATTAAAAGGATTCCCTCAACCAGGGAAGAGATGCCATCATCAGGGAAAAAAAGCATATGGGAAGCAGAATGCCACCCCGACATAATCTTTGGAGGGGTCTGAAAGATCTGGGATGCTTTATTTTGCTCTCAGAGGGTCACAGATTACAGGTAGGAACACAAGACTAGAAAAGTCATTGTGTTTCCAGACACTTAACAGATTTTTTCTTTTTTCTTTTTTCTGCAGGCAGAGACACTGTATAATCCCATTCATAAATGAATTAAACTCCACTGGAAAGCAATGTAGATGGCTTGCTCTCGCTACTCCTACAGCAAGGCTGTTCAAGAACATCAAGGATAGCTAAGAGCCTTTGTCTTATTTCTAGCTAAATTTATTCTCAGTTATTTTAAGACCATATGCTCCTATACCAACATTGTTATTCAGCATCAGTAACTGCAGACACGTGTACATTTGCTATTTTAAGATCCTTTTTCTTTTACTATTTGTTCTTGCTATGTTAGTCTGCTTTCCAGTTTTCCGCTATACCTTCAATAACTTTGGAGCTGTTGGTCAATTGCAATCCAGTGCAGGAGAGAGAAATTAGTTCTTATAGGTTCACTGAAAATTAACAAGGTGTAACAAGCCTGAAAGGGGAAAGGATGCGGTAAGGACTGAATAATTATTTTGTGGCTGCTCCCTGCCCAGCTTGTACTGTGGGGTGGGTTACATAGGATTCAGCTGGAGTTGAGGGCACTGTCCTATGATGTGAGTTATAATGAACAAAAGGGGGAAACGGGTTATTTTGGTGGGAAGGTTTAGGCTGCAGGACGCAGCCATGGGATAGCAAACTCCACCAGTTTTACCAGTCACAGGATGATTTCTTTACACTGCCAAGATGCAGTGGTGCCTGCATTAAAAAGGGCTGCTGTTCATAGTGTGTATTGCTATTACAAATTCCCAAATAGAAGAGCCACAGGGACTCAACCAAGTCAGAAATACTGCAAAAGCACTGGTGATTCACAGTTCAAGACCCAAGTTGAGAGGGGGAAAAGCAGGAGCCAGGACTATGGGGATCTCTTGGAGACAGAGAGAAATGAAAGCCCTGTGCCTGTCACTTGAGGAATGGCTCAAAGATGCTGAAGCAACTTAGTCCATCACTGTGATGGTAACAATTTCCAGTGCTGCGAATATTTGTGAAATTGAGCCAGCACTTTAACTACAAATACAGACTTCCCCTCTGAAGGATAAAAGCCCTTGCTGATACACATGGCTTAGAGGTACAGAGGATGATGATTTACATTTCAGGCATGAGCCAGGGTCTCACCAGAAAGCAGGGCCAGGGGCTGTACGAACACCACAATTCCACTATTAAAATGATGGCCAACAGGCAAAAGAATTTTATTTCTCTGTAGGATGACAGCCTGACAAATCACCAGCCATTTATTAGATCCTGAATCAAACAGCTGAGGCCAAAGCATTGGAAGCAATTTTAATAAACAGTAAATTACACACCGCAAACAAAAAATGTTTACAAGATCCTATGGCCTGGCCAGATGGAAGGGGAAACTCTCACAGCAAAAAACATATATAGATTAATCTAATCCTTCCTTCTTTCTCATCTTATGTAGCTATATTTCTCTTTCTTGTGTCACTAAAAACCATTCAGCCAACTGAGATTGAAGGGCTGTTAAAGATCAAAATGAGATCCATCCATGAAACTAGCCTATCTTCTTCACTGTATTGATTATCTCCATTTTCCCAGTCCTACATAACCTTTATAGGCTCACCCATCTCTTAGTTTTTCAGGAAAATCTCCTTCCAGAACAAGATCACAACCTTCTGGTGTACAGAGTGCATCTGAAGACACTTTCATACCAGAAAAAAGGCAGGCTGATGGAATAACAGGAAAGTTTAGAATCCCTTTCCCAATTTTTCTTCTTTTGCAAACAAGCTACTTTGGTACCATACCTCTTCCTCCCTTAACTTTTGTCTATAGACTGATCCCCATATCAAAGGCTGGGGCTCTATTACTGGCTGGGAAGAACTGTAACACTGTCGGCACAATCAGGAAAGGTAATTACCCTGTCACCACTTCTGACTGGTTATGGCAGTACTTCAGATCTGCACTACATTTCCATTAGTAGAAAAAACTGGTAACTGAGTCAGATGCTTCTCTGATGCATACCTACAAAGGCGGCACACAGAGTGCTGTTTCCTTTCTGTAACATTGATCACGTAGTAAAGGAAAATACCACTCCATATTTCAAGTTTTCTTACTTTTGCTCTTTTTGGAACACTTCAGTCAACAGTGCTCTTGCTTAGCTTTTAAGAGGGTCACAGTGCTAGTGCTCCTCTGGCTGTTCTTGGCTTTCCACTGTCCTCTCAGTCAGCTCCTGTGACAAATCTGGGCTCCTCTGCTGAAACGTGCATGTACACTTTTTCTCCCGCACACAGCTCCCCCAGCAATGCCTAGGTCTCTGCCTTCATGCTTAGCCTCTTGGCTAAGCTTTGCAAAGCCTGACCTGCTTTGCCTCAGATGCTGTTTCAGCTACTTTACTTGAAAAGGAGCACAGCTGCTTCTAACATCCATTCTGAAGGAAAAGAGGCCGCTGAAGACACTAGTTTAAGCAAAGCTCTCTGCTCCTCTCCCTTTCTTCCCTCCCCATCATAAAACTTTTTGTCACCATCATTTACATCAATCATTCACTCTCTGTGCTCCAGAACAGCTGTCCTGGCACAGACTGGGGCAGTAGCCCATCTGTGAGTAGGACCGTTAATACACCCTTAGGAAAGAGTGTATGAAACAGGCCACTTGAAGAGAGAGTCCCTCTCCAGTACTCCCCTCTTACATTGCAGCGGTCTGTAGTTCATGGACTTTCTGAGCTTAATTTTGCATTTGCTTGATCATATTTAATACTCCATTTCTTGATGAATCTGTCTAGTTATTTTTTTAATTTATTTATAATTTTGACAGCCATAAAGTTTGGTAGCAATTACTAGACCTGAGGTACTTGGAAGATACTAGGGTTTAAGTGTGGCTGGAGGACCTGGCTACAATGAGAATGAAGGTTGCCTTCGATCAGTATCAGTAATGAGGCATCTGCCACTGTGGTACTACGATTTTTAAATACCAACACATCATGGGTTGTATAGCTTTATAAATTAAAATAAAGTCTTAAATAGTCTTACATAAGAACAAATCCAGCATGCATCAAATGATTAGCATTTTAAAGCTAAACTGGCCTTTCTACGCATTAGACTAGCAGTTTCTACGGGCCACATTTGAGGAGCAGTGATGAGGCTAGTGTAAAACACAGTCTTTGCCATGGGAAACGCTGTGGTCACGCAAATGAGAGGACATCATAACTGTCTGAGTTTGATCTGTTGGACCTTAATACAGTGAGTGAAAGCAATTCAATAGAATAGAGCAAGCATAATTTTCAGTCCTTGTACATTTGAGGGGGAGGGAGAGGAAAACAGGGAGCAAGAGAGAGGAGCTTGGGTTTGATTATTCCTTTCTGAAATTTTTAACTCTTGTTAAGGTAATGAAAGAAAAAGTTGTGTTACGAAGTTAAATTAATGTAGCAGACAGGACGTTCCATTGCTGAACTGAACCTGAGGCTCACATATAGATAGCTGATAAAATGCTCAAATGCCAGGTATATGTGAAGTGGCTCCATTAAGGAGAGGGGATCTAATAGAGACCACCAAATAGAATGAAGCTGAAAAAATACAACAAAGCTTTATACAGTTTCAGAAAGAAAGCTAATCTGTTCTAGCTGCTTATACATCCTTACCATTTCCAGGTTACCATGACTTGGAAGTACCAAATATAATCACAGTGGGGAAAAAAAAGAGTATTGCATTTTCATCTAGAACAAGACAACTTCAGTAATTCTATGTGTGGGCATTTCTTGCTGCTAAGGCTACGATCTGGATTTCATGCTTCAATAGCAGAATGCCAGATGAGAGGAAACAGCTTATTTAAAATTTCCCAGACAAGGATTACAGGCTTGTCTCAGTGACAGAATCATGTATTTTCAGCCTAAATCCTTTCCCGCATTTCCTTTTCTGAAGACTGCTCATCTGTTGCCATAGAGACCATTTCCAATCCACTCTTTTCCCTTGCACTGGTTCTATTCTGGGTGATCACTACCTCGGCTGCCCAGGCCACTCCGGCTGTGCCTCGTGCCCAGGAGTAGCTAAGGGGTAATAGTAAAGCTGAACATCTGCAGCCACACAATATACAACTGCTGGTAGCAGAATTGCTTTATTTTTTTATCCACAAAACTGGTACATAATTGGGAGGATAAGCGGTAGCTACCTAGCGCATGAAAATGTGGGCGTGCATCACGACTGCCAGATCTACTAGGATGTCTTTTTGTCCTTTAAAGGGAACTGTCACATCAATCACGCCCCTCACTTTTTTTCCTGGCTTTGCTGTAATGGAGATTATTAGAAGTAATGGGAAAACAAAAAGGATTCACTTTAGCTTCACTGGTAGCTTTTGCCTAGCTAACCCCTGCGCCTGTACACCTGGGGGAGCTGCTCGCATGGCAACAGCAAGGGCCGGAGAAGGTTTGAGCAGCGATGACCGTACGATCGCAAATCGCCAGGGGCAGCTGGAGCAGGACAGCGCTGGGACAGACTCCGGCTTTCGTGGGTTTCACTTCCAGAGACCCCCCCCAAGACGCACCTCAGC
>NW_008796193.1:7946574-7946842 GCF_000699145.1 Aptenodytes forsteri
GGTCCGGTCCGGTCCGGCCCGGCCCAGCCGGAGCCATGCAGGCCTTCCTCAAAGGCCCGTCTTCCATCAGCACCAAGCCCCCCGCTGCCAAGGAGAGGAGCGCGGCCGGCGCAGCGGGGAGCAGCGGGGAGGGCAAGAGGCTCAAACCCATCCCCTGGGTGGAGAAATAGTAAGGGCTTTTCTGGGGCAGTGGGGTCGCTGGCCGGGGTGGCAGTGGCTGGTGGGGGGGGGGGGGGGGGGGGGTGTTCACTTTTGCTTTCCTCGCACA
>NW_008796193.1:7946948-7968235 GCF_000699145.1 Aptenodytes forsteri
GCTGTCCGGGGTGGCAGTGGCTGGTCGTGGGGGTGGGGATCGGCTCTGGAGGGGGGTTTGTGGAAGAAGGAGTGGGTGCACAGCAAAGGGGGTTACAGCTGTAGGTGTCTCCACCTGGGAGAACAGCTTTAACTTTTTCAGTTACAGGGGAAAACCAGCGCTGTGAACTACTATAAGAGCCCTTTGTTGGTGTTACTGAGCAGAATTGCCCGTGTCAAGCGGTGCGATTTCATCGCTGTGGCTTGGTGCAGAAGTGCATTAAGTGCTTCGTTTTTGAGAAGCCTTTATCAGCTGATGAAGTGGTAAAATATTGCAGTTTGCAATAGAGTTCTGCTTCTAAAAACAGCTCAGGCTGGTGTTTACAATAGAAATAGACAAACAGCTTCCTGAGAAATTAGATCACTTCAGCAATACAGACCAGAGGCACTAGACGGATTTTCTGTTATGATTTTGACCTCAACTACAAAATTTGCTGTAATTCTTAAGTACCCGATGTAATCAGAAAGGGGAATGTTGTTTTTCTCAATTTCAATTTTCTTCTGAAACTTTGTTAGTTAATAAATTGCATTTAATGTCTTTTTATTTAGTCGCCCCAAAAATGTGGATGAAGTCGCCTTCCAGGATGAAGTTGTTGCTGTGCTGAAAAAGTCCTTGGAAGGTGCTGATGTGAGTGTAAAGATAACATCTACCCAATCAGTATGTTTAGGCAGAAGCTTTAGCCAGTGGTAACAAAAACTTCTCTTTTCTAACTCAGCAATGATCATTTTTACAGTGGTACTTTACAAACAAGCTAACTGGCTTGCTTGTAGTATGTTGTGATATATGTGTAAAACTTGTGATGTTTCCAGCCCTCTAAACATTGTAAAATTGTCAGCTCTGTGATGCAGTTTGGAATTTTTCTGGAAAAGCTTAATTGGTAAACTTCTTGTTAATAGTTTCAAATCTGGAAAGGCTTTTGTTGTGTCTACACTACTATTCAGCTAGTACTTTTGACAACCGTGTTTAGGAGGAGAGGGGAAATTTTTCTTTTGTAGAAAAGTCTGGATTGCCAGTCGTTCCTAAACAGTTCTGGTGATCTGTCAGTGCTTCTATGAAATTGCTGAACATTAAAACAAATATACTGTTTGCTAATGAGGGAAGTTTAAGTTTTAAGTGCCAGGTCTACTACTTAGATAGCGATCCCCAAACTTTTTGGGTTAAAGTTTCCAAGTAAGCCTCTTTGGCTTTAAAAAGCTACGTATGACAATTTCACTAACTTCACTGCAGTTTTGGCATCTGTGACCTAAGAATATGAAGAGGATGAGCAGAGCATTTTCAGTTGCTTTTGTTTACATTTGCATTTGCTTTTGGATAAAAATTTAGTAAATATTCAGTATGAATGATGGTTATTTCCTCCAAACCAGGTGATGGGGAGGTGGAGGGACTGAAGGGAGAAATAAAGTAGGTAGCCAAGAGATGGCTGTGCTTTCTTGTAAATCTAGACAATTCCTTCCTTCGTACTGAGACTGCTGAGACTTTTTTTTGCTCCACATTTCTCCTAGAGGGGTCATTCTTGTGCTCCAAAAGCTGTTTCTGTTTTCATGGACTGCTAATGCCAGCTGAAGTGGTTGTCTGAAAATGACATTTGTGATATGGCTGTCTGCTCACCAAGAGCTAAAAGGAACGATACGGACTTTTCAGAGTTTTATGCAAGAAGCCTTTCACTTGTAGTGTGCTCTGATGTGCACTATGCACAGGTAGTCTTTGGTATTGGAAAGTTTTATCTTATGACAATTTACTTTGCAGTTCTGGTTTTGACTAATGTGAATCTATTTCTACCTGAAAATATTCATTTAATCAGAACTTGCAAAAGCAGAAGTACTTTATTTGTTTGAGCATAGCTGGTACGACAGAACTGGGAAAGACTTGTATAATTCCTTTCTTTAGTTCATGTCTCCAGATTCAGTTTACTTTGAGAATGCTGTTATAATGTGACCTTGTCATGTAATGTTGTACCCATAGAAATCTGGGTTTCACAGGAGTGCTGCTATATTACAATATTTGTATAGTTGAGGTAATTAGTAAGGAACTATTAACAGCTAAGGAGAAATGAGGTGCTGCCACCTATTCTGTCTGGACACATCAGTCATGTAACATCGCTTAGGTGATGGGTTGTGAAGTTCTATTTTGAGCAACAGCTATTTAAAACCTTACAGCTTCTAGATCAGCAATGTTTCTTGGATTATGAGCCTAGTACACTTGTGTTGACTTTTTGCCTCCTGAGTTGAAAAGACAAATTATAATTTCCGCTTATGGTTACAGGCTTTGTATTCTGCCATAACTACCCAAACTCAGCAAGGCATTTGAGAACAAAATCATGCAAGTACTTTAAAATATTTGACGCTTTTAAAATTTGGACATTTTCATTAGTCCTTGAAAGGACTCATTCCGTCAAAAAGGCAAAAGTGTAATTTAAACTCTGAGGTGGCTGGTATTTATTTCAGAAGTTCTTACTGAATTTGGAGATCTGGGGAGATCAAAGAAACAGCTGTGACAACACTGTAGGTTTATGTAATGTGCTTTATTTAAACCTTAGCGTTGAAAATGGAGAGCCAGTCCTTTGTTGATTGGCCTGTAAGTATTTGTGGGCCTTGGTTTGGGAGCTGCTAAATGGAGCAGGACTTTTAAGTCCCTGATATATCTCCATCTGTAATAGCAAGCATCTGTCTTGTTATAAACTGGGGAGACCAGAGTCTAAGTGGTTTTGAACTGGAGAAATGGATTTCTGTCTGCCAGGACTGTGGATTTGTTGTTACTTTTTGCAAAGAAACTGACAAGTGTCATAGTATTCTTTAATTTTCGTTTACTTGATGCTATCTTAATGACTGAAAAGAGAGTTAGGTGTAGGATTATCATTGCAATTTACATCTTCATTTGTACTGAAACTTCTAGAAAAGGACTTGGGGTTTGCACTATATGTGGTAACTTTCCCATAAGCGGGATGATGCCTGCAGGTATCCTGCTTACCCCTGGCAAGCATTGAAAAATGGATAACCAGATCAGGTTGCAGTCTGTTTAAAAATACTGCCACAGTTACATAAAGGATTAGGCTGTGCTTGGTGAAAAAGTAGTGTAAATACTGGTGATAACTTCAGTGAGAAAACAGCATAAATGAGGTTGAAACAGAAACAGTAGTAAGGTGTGGGTTTAATGGAATTAGGAAACAGATTATTATTAAAACTTTTTACCTGCTAATGCTTGTTTTGAGAACTAGTAGAGTGTGAATTAGCAGAGAGGCATGAAATTATGAATCTCCACGAAACTGTCTACCCTTGCAGTGTGCTAACCTGACACGGCTGTTAGTGAATTTTCAGCTGCCATTCAGTAAACATTTCCTTTCCCTGGAGCTTTCCTAAAAGATATAGGGGGATAATAATGTTGTGGTGTCTAATTAAACCTGAAAAAACTTTTGTTAGTACTGAATGCTGTTCCACTTTTTAGTAACTAGGGAAACAAGCACCGAATGATTGGCAGAAAGAGTAGGCAAAACTTGAAATGGATTTATTTACTATAAATTGATTGAAGATTGAAATTCTTCTATCTGTACTTTTACAGTACATAGACAGTTGAATCTGTTCTCTGTGTCTTATCTTAGTTGTTAAAATGGGGTGCTTGTTACCAGACTGGTCTGTCTCTGTTTCATTTTCTGATCATGGATTGTGTACTCCTGCATTTTTCTCTGCTCTTTGGATGTCTTTGGTTTTGCTGTTCCCATTCTGTCTGCATTGCTTGCTATATTCAGTATAAAATTCTCTAATCTAATTTTAGTTGACTCTTTTTAAACATAGAACATTTATTAAGGGCTGGAAATCAAGTCAGACTGAGAGGTTTGTCTTTTTGCTATTGATCGGAGGGGACTCTTGGATTCTTGTACTAAGAATGTAGAACTGGAACATCCCCTACTCTCAAAAGCAGCAGTTTTAAAGTGCAGCCTGATAATTTGTAAGAGGGATTACTTGAAATAGCAGTATAGAAAGCTATCACTCCTATGTTAATTAGAAAGCTTCTCGATTTCAGCCAAAATTTAGTCATGGATAACTTATACAAATTTGGTTTATGCCAACTTTGTTCTTTGTCCCTGTGTTGCTCTGATATATTTATGGAGATCAGTTGTATTCCCTCTCAGCTTTTGTTTTGCTGAGCTAACAAAGTCAAACTCTTTAAAAAAGTCACTTCATGTAAGATAGGCTCTTCACTCCTTTAATCACCTTTCCCAGTTTGGATTCATCATTCTTGACTAAGGGTGACCTGAACTGTGTGTAGCTTTCTAGATGAAGTCTTACTAGCCCCACGTTAGTATTAGTAATTTTCCATCTGTATTGAAAGTGCACATCCTAGGACCACGTGTTGCACAGGCTTAAACTGTTCCTCTGACTGACAGACAAAACAAAGTCAGCTTGTATTTTATTCCAGCTGATAAATTCCAGACATCTAGCAGATATTTAGTTATATTCTCAAATTGTGAGATTTTATGCTTTGTGCTGCTAAATGTCATCCTATGTTACTACTGTGGTCTTTGCTGTGCTGCTTTGATCTTCCTGTGTCAGCATATTTCTTTAATGCATTCCTATTTTTCATGCTGAGGTTATTAATTAAATTATTCGAAAGATCAGCTAACCTAATCTCTTTAAGAAATGCCACTGGTCTCCTCCTTTGAAAAAATCCTTGGAGGGATGTAGAAATTTGCCAGCCCTATGCATTCCAGTCAGTTGTTGCAAGCATCTCTGTGATTAGTGTTAGGGTATGTCTGCATTGCACTCGCTGCAGTATAGTGCAGGCATTCACAAGCTACCTTGTACTTATTGCAGTTGGGTTAATGGGAGCACAGAATTCTCAGCATGGCTTGAAAAGGCAGTCTGGGGAGCTGAGTATGGGATAGTTAACCTGTGCCAAATTTTGTCACAGCTGCACTGCTAGTAGTATCCAGACTGTTTGAAGGGCATCCTTGGATAAATTTGCGTGTCACTGCAGTCATAACAGTAAGTTCTGTAGGCTTTAGTGATCTCAGACATGACCGGGAGGGAATATATCAAAATAAAATATAAATTGAAGTATCAATTTCGATAGAACATGCAATGGTGCCACCAAATAATGGTTTGTTCATGCTGTGTTATAGACAGCAACTGTTTGTCCTCCTTTAGAGCACGATGTGCAGTGACCTGGAAGTGAAAGACTTGGTATTATTTAACAGGAGGAGTAGATAGTTTCTGTTCTATTAGGTGCTCAGATTTTCAGTAGGTTTTTCTGTTTGTGGTTTGTTTTGTTTATTTGCTTTTTTTAAAAAACAGTGCCTTGCTGTTTCAGCTTCCCAATCTGTTGTTCTATGGCCCACCTGGAACTGGAAAGACTTCCACTATTTTAGCAGCTGCTAGAGAACTCTATGGGTAAGCTGGAATGAAGTTGCTTTGGTGTAATCGACTATCATGTGTCTTGTAATCATGTGACAGAGTGCCTCTGGTCATTGCCTGTTCTTATGTAGCTTCTAGGTCTTTTTCAGGAATATCTTCATATTCTAATTCAGCTCTAACGTGAGATTTCTTTCTCACTTGTCCTGTCACAAGTCATTGATTTCTGTTACCGATATAGACTTACAACACTTGAGACTAGCAGCCATGTAACCCTATAGCAAAGAGTATGAAAAGAAATGGCTTGCATATGCCTTACTGAACTTTGTAAAGGAATTCCAATTTTAATGATATATTCAGTAAGTTGTTAGCTACACGTAGATCTCAAAGCACTTCATAAAATGTCTGAATCGTAATCTTTCCATTATGCACCATTGAATTGTGTCTGGAAGTAATATTGGGAGTCAGACTAAAATTCAGCATGTGTACATTCATCAACTCACTTGTAACACTTGGGAGTTTGAGTAGTGAATTCAGTGACCCAGAAGCAAAAAATGGATGAGAAGGTGGTCTGATGTTATGAGCAAATCTAATGTTGACTTTAGTCCCTCACCCCACCCCCCATCATCATCTTTAATTTTTGGCTCATGTTGTTTTTTGGAAAGAACCACTTCTCGTTTAATAGTAGGAAGACAACTCCACATTGTGTGTCCATTTGAATTCCCAGAACTTAAAATCCACTGTATTCATATTTATTTTTTTTTATCAGAGGTGCTGCTGTATAGTACTGCTGCTAAATACTGCCTGTATTATACTTTCTAGATGCTTCTTTCTAGTAGTATTGCAATGGCAGAGCACTGCCAGTGACTGTATCTGGGAATTTTACTTGTTCTTCCACATGCTCACAGCATATAAATAGAAAGGCATATAACATAGTGCTCTGAACTTGTGAAGCCAACTTCCTACTTCTTTTTTCCTGGATAACTAATGTAATTTTACACTTCATTGTTTTCTGCAGTCTGAGAGGCAATTGTAAAAATAGCTAATGGAAATTCATACCTAACACTTAATAATCTCAACTTAACTGTCCTTTAACAAAGTATGTTATTTAGTAATGCTGGCAAAAATAATACCTGCCATTCAAAAAGGCCGGAAGGGTTGTTGGTATACTTTATAATAAATCATTACAAGAGTTAGCAGCTAACATCTTGTAATAAAAATTTTGCAGGCCTGAATTATTCCGGCAAAGAGTCCTTGAGTTAAATGCTTCTGATGAGCGTGGAATACAAGTGATTCGGGAAAAAGTGAAGGCTTTTGCTCAGCTAACTCCATCTGGAAGCCGTTCAGAGTAAGTGCTGGGTCAAAGCTGGCTCTGTTTGATGGACTTTCTTGCTTAGGACAAAGCATGTGGTTGTTTTTGTTTAGGTTAACTTTATAATTCTAATATAAATGATGGGTCAGCACTGCCCAGAAGTTTGCAACACATGCAGTGCTTTGGCTAAGCTTTGACTTCATGCAATTTCACGTTGAGAGTTTGAATACCTGAGATGAACTTCTACTAGTGCTGTTAGACTTAGAGAGAGGCAGACAAGGAAAACCCCAAAAGATCAAGCCTTCTAGATTGGTGATACGTCGCTGCCTTTGCAGATGTTGTCTGACTGCCATATAAAAGCTTCTTTGGGTGAACGGTGGTGGAAGTTGCTTCTGTAGTACCTCTAATCTGCAGCATCTTACACAAGGTGGGTGCTAGTTTATGAGATGCTAACAAGATTCTGGTGTTAGGTGGTGAGAAGCCCTGTACAGGTGAAGCCGTATGTGTGGAAAAAACAGATTGTGGAAAGTAGCAGGAAGAAAGTGCATGCCAGGACTATCTGGCAAGAAATGGTCTTGTGTACTGAAGTTAGTCTGTTGCAGTGTTCTTTTACAGGAAGCCTGTAAAAATAAGTGCTGCATTAGTTATTAAAAGAAGAAACTTAAAGCAAGAGTACATATTTTTGAGGACTTTTGCAGTATTCAAGTGTAGGTCTTTCTATGGGAACTCAGTCCCCCCTTATTACAAATATTAGTCTGTTATCTAAAAATAATTGAAAAAGATCGAACCTCTGAATATGTTCTATTTATCCTGTATAAATACTTAAGTATATGACTTGCAGTGATTTCTTTTTTTTTTTTTTTTTTTTTACTTGGTCTATACATTGCATGTCTCCTGGATAACAGATTTCTTATTTTTTCAGTGGTAAAGTCTGTCCTCCTTTTAAAATTGTAATCCTGGATGAAGCAGACTCAATGACTTCAGCAGCCCAGGCAGCCTTAAGACGTACAATGGAAAAAGAATCTAAAACAACACGTTTCTGCCTTATTTGTAACTACATCAGCAGGTATGTGTGGAATTTGTTGCTTATTTGGACTTGTTGCTCTTCCTATTCTGTACTCTTTTTTTTTTTTTCCTTTTTTTTCTTCTTCACTGAGAGGTTGATATCTAGTTTTCATAGTTAATAGAGATGTAACTGTGAATACAAGACTGAAGACAACGTTTAGGTATCAACTTTTACAGTGTTGCAGTTTTAAGGTTATGTTGCCCTTTTCTGCCTTGATAGCTTTGTCTGTATGAACTTGACCCATGCATTCATTTACCGAGCGCTTACCTTCCTTTCTTTCAGAATAATTGAACCCTTAACATCTCGATGCTCCAAATTCCGCTTCAAGCCTTTGTCAGACAAAATCCAGCAGCAGAGGCTATTGGATGTTTCTGGGAAGGAACATGTGAAAATCAGTAGTGAGGTAACTTCATGGTTGCCATGTAATTTTATTGGTTAATCCAGTGCATAATTGCATTACCGTGAAAGGGGCTAAGTCAGCATACTTTTGCAGACTGCTCAATTGTATTAAATACAATATATAGATTCATTTAGATATTATTCTCCTTCCATAGATGGGATGAATTTTAAGAGTCTTCCTAAAACCAGAGAAATGTCTACCAGAGCAAGTTGAAGCTAAACTGTAGGGCTTTTTGTTCTGTGCTGAGCATACTTGCATTAAACCGTGCTTCATTCTGAAATTGCCAGCACACATTTATATTAGCAGAGAGGTTGCTTTGTAATTTGTGTATTGTGCCTGTCTGTGACAATCTGCTTTAGGCACTACTTGATGTTTTAAAATCAATGTGCTGAGAAAGTGTGCTGGATTTTAAATAACAGTGAACATATAACTTGGCATTTTCTGACATTATTTTTCAGGCAGTATCTTACCTCGTTAAAGTGTCAGAAGGGGACTTAAGAAAAGCAATTACTTTTCTTCAAAGTGCCACTCGCCTAATGGGCGGGAAAGAGATCACAGAGAAGATAGTCACTGAAATTGCTGGGGTAAGCTGTGCTTTACAATTTCTCCTGTAATTAGTCTGAAAAGCATTTGTGTAGTAAGTGTACTTGCTACCTGTATCTACCTTTGCTCAAAGCTTGATTAAAAAATTGTTATATTATACCCATTAGTATTGCAGTATGGTACTGATACACTATCCACCAGAATTTTAAAGACTCCCTGATTCTGTACACTTACTACATAGCAAGTTTCTAGCAACTTATTCTGTAAGTCAAGGAAAACTGTAAAATAGTCTTATCATTCAAACTGAAGTTGAAATACTCTGCCCACGAATGCAAAATGTATTGCCTTTTCTGGGACAGTAGACTAGAACGTCTTTTTGGCGCGCTTGTGTGTGTGTGTGTGTGTGTCTATGTAAGTATAGATCATTGCAAAATACGGTTTGGAAACACCACAGGGGAATGACTTTCAGTAGCAGCTCATTTTCAACTTAACGTTCCCAGTGACAGTGTCTCTTCAAGGATCTGTGTAGATTTTGCTTTTTAACAAAACAGCAGTGATTTCTTCTAGAATGACATAGATAATACCGACAGGGACGGGAGAAACCTGAGAGGAAATGCATTTAATGAAACTTGTGTGAAGGTGTTCCTATAGCAACAAAACACTTACCCCCTGAAGCAAGAAATGTAAGATGAGGAGTTGAGGAGCTGAAGAATAAATGGGCTTTAATGATGGACACACTTCCCTTGAAGGTGCTATCATCATAGCTAATTGCAAGGGTTGCGAGGTTTTCACTTTGATAGAACCAGAGGCAATTGCTACCGTGCATGTTTTACAGAACAGTTATAAACAATTTTCTCAGTGAACTCGTTCAGTTTTGTGTATCTAGCTGTAGAAAAGAGCTGGATTTCACTTACAGCTATCTGTAAATCACAATTTCTAAGAAACCTGGCGGAAGTTGACTGTAATGATAAGAAAGAGAAGCATGAAAATCCATTATTGAATAATGCTTGTTTAAACCAAAGGAACCCAACTTTACATCTTCATAAAGACTTCCAAGTTCTTGGTCGTACATAACTTTTGTGGCCCTGGAGTGACCTTAGTACAAAAGATTAATAACGAAGCTTTGAAACCAAACCGTCCAGACACTCAACTGACAGGAATGACAATGAGTAGAGGGGAGAATGTGGGCAGTGCTGCTCTGCTCAGAGCTAAATAATGGCATCTGTCAACTTTTTTTCTTCTGATTTATTGTCTGATCTGGTTGCATTGGGCTTTTTTTGTATGTCCCTTGTGCGTCACTGGAGAGAAAACTGATTTGCTGTTTTGCTTAGGTGTAGAATGGTACAGAAAGCATTGGCTGATCTAATTGTTGAAGTAGGTCCTCCACTTAGTCAGTGTCCTGAATAAGCGATTGTTTGTTGGGTTTATGAAAGTGACTTTGACAGTTCACTATCATTATATGGGGTTTATTTTAATATCACCAATATAGGACAAATATTACAGCCTAGCTCTCACTCTTAAAGCTTAGTGAGTCTGTCTTATATACTTGCTTGAAAGTGGTTGGGTGTGTAGAGGAATGAAATGCTAAAATGGCCTCCTTCATAAGCAGTTTGTATCTGTTACTGTATGCATCAAATTCAATTTTAAGTTTACAAAGTTGAAATTAAGAAATGTAACTTCTTGTTACAGGTCATCCCTAAAGAAACAACTGAAGAACTGCTATCTGTTTGCCGGAGTGGTTCATTTGAGAAACTGGAAACACTGGCAAAGGTAGAGTCCTCTTAGTGCTCTAGCCTGGGTATTTTTTCCAGGTCACTGCCCTGTGAATCTTTTGTTGCTGGGCTGCAGCTGAAGAACGTTTGGCCTCAGGTCGGTTAGGATGCACACTTCAGGAAGCATGTCTTTTACCAGGTAGTACTCTGATCTTTCCCTTCTGAGGAAGAACTGTCAAAGCTGCAAATAAGATTCCCTACCAATGTGAGTCTGGCTTTCTCCTGAGTTAAACTGGTGACCTGTGGAGCTGTTAGGCTGAATTAGGCAGAGTAGGAATTCCTAGCGAGACACTTGGATCAGGCCTTTAGAACTGCGTCTTCAGCAGACTGGTCTCTGGACTAGTCACCTTCTTCATTACACGGAAGCTGTGTTAGATGAGAACTATCTGAATAAAGCTGTAATAAGTCTTCAGTTTTAAAATACTTCATGTTAATCTTACGGTACATTAGTGAGTAAGTTTGTCTTACAAACTGCAGTGACTTAAAATAGATCTTGCTGGAGAAGACACAAGCTACTGGTTTATAGAGGTGGATTTCTTTTCTTTAATACAAAAAAGGTTCTTGCTCTCTTTGAAGAATGGGAAATTCCTAATCTCCTGAGTTTAAAGGAGGCTCAGACAGTCTTGAGCTGGATTTTAAATCAAGGAGTTGTCCCTGGCAGAGGGGAGCATGCCATGGTACCGTTCTCCCAGTGAAATGTTCCATGCCTGTATGAAAAAAGCCAGTATTGGTCAGCCTCCTGCTTTTTACTTGGCTGAGCCTCATCGGATAGTTTTGGCAGGACCTCTGGTTTTGAGTCTGGATCTGTTCTTCTGTAAACTTGCAGCAAATCTTAAAATTGTTGTGCCAGGATTTGCGCAGCTGTCACTGCCTTACACTTCCACATTTACTTATCATGATGTCTAATACGTGTTGATCTTAAGAGGTGAGGATACGGATTTTCTAAATCCTTAGAGCTGGTATGGTCTTTCATCAGACCATGATCTAATCTAATGTAGTAGTTTGGAACTGTTCTCCAGTTTCTAGAGTAGGTGGGGCTTTTGTTTCAGATAATAGTGCTCAATATGCAGTTGACACAATTTGAATGCATACTTCTGTAAAGCATGGGTGTATATTTTGCTGTACAGAAAAATAAGGTTGCACCAACTCTTTTTATGTTTTCATAAACTTCTCTCTGCCTAAATGGCTTTGTGGACTACTGTTCTCAATATTTGCTGGTTTTGTAACTGGGCACTACTGTGGTTTTTTTATTTATTTTTTTTTTTAAAGCTATCTTTAGTTGCCATGGCTTTTAATTTATTAAAAAAGTTTTGGCCTTACAGATCTTTGTATGCCTGAGGCTAGCAACTACCAGATGAAGAAAACAAATCAAAGTAGGTGGCACTTTAGAATGTGAAAGCTGCGCAACTGCCACATGATGCTGTGGATGCTGAGCTTTCCTGATTTTAGAATAAGATTGGACAGGTTCAGTGGAGGTTGTTAAATGCTTAAAATGTCGCTTGCTCACAAAATCCCCAAGATGTAAATTGTCAGAAGCTGGAAGAATATTTGGGCAAAATTAGTGCTGTGTGCCTGCCATGCTCTTGCAGTCTTTCCTAGGTGCTCACTTTGGGTCACTGTCAGGCAGGATGCTGGGCTATGTACAAACTCTACTGACTTGTCCTCTAAAATGTGAAAGTTCCATAATAAATTTCAGTACAGCCTTTCAGTTCAGACAGAATTTTTCAGATTGGTTTTCTGGTTTGTGGTGTTTCTGCTGCTGAATTATTTCCATTTTCTTCTGTCCCTGACACAGAATCTCATAAATGAAGGGTATGCTGTTGCTCAGCTTGTAAACCAGCTGCATGATACTGTTGTTGAGAGCGAAGATTACAGTGACAAGCAGAAATCTGTCATAGTCGAGAAACTTGCGGTAAGTCTGTAGCTGGAGTTAAAAAACCCCACATGAATCTCCAATGATTAATTTTTGTTTATTCACTGTTTCCCAAGAAGCATACATAACTATTTATTTTGATTTTTAGTTCTGAATTTTCTTGGCGTGACCTAAATTTTTGTTCTGAGAAATCTCATGAGAAGGAATTGAAATCCAGTTAGGTGAATTATTAGCCATATTTAATTGTTCTAATGGTGCTCAAGCAAGACGTTTGTGGGTTGGTTGGTTTAAATATAAATTGAGAGGGAAAATTAAGGCAAGATTTTAAGTCAGCACTTAAACAAATTGGGAACTGCAAAATGCAAGTTTTTGTTCTAGTGTGTAAAATATGCCTTTTCAAAAAAAGTTAATTAACTTGCTAAATTTTGGCCAAGAAGAAGAGACAGCTGTGGTGGAGGTTCTGCTAAATTCACTGAAGAAAGGCAGATAGCGTTGATGACCTGCAGGGTGATGCTCCTAGCAGTTAGTTGCAGTGCAAATGGCGCATCCCTTCCCGTATATAAACTGTCACATCTTGGCCTCCTCAAGAAGAGGGAGGCCGGAGAGGTAATTTTCCCCCATTTGGTATGACAGGTATGTAGGCGATGTGTGGCTGCTGGAGAAGTCGTTGCCAATTAAGTAAACAGTTGGCAAGCTTCATCTTGGTGTTCTCCATTGTACCCTAAGAGACAGCTGTCCTGAGCACCACCATTTTAAGAGGGTTTTACCTTCTCTTTTCTGTTTGCAGGAAGTGGACAAATGCTTGGCAGATGGTGCTGACGAATACTTGCAGCTGATGAGTCTCTGCGCCCTTGTGATGCAGCAGCTAACGCAGAACACTTAACAACTCCTCCAGCAGTGGCTGGCAGCAGAGTAGAGCAGCTTTTTGTTTCGTGGGCAGCTGAGGTTCTGAGGGCAAGGGACCTGTGTACTTTTGTACTGCTTTTTGCAATAAAAGGACTGCTCAGCAGTTGGAAAAGCTCATGCCGGAATACTTTTTATACACTAGGTTAAAGAGATCTCTGGCTGCTGAGGGGGCAGTAATGCTCCTGCGCTGTAGTTCTTTGTTGTGGATTTACATGTGGAAAGGTAAATGCGTCAAAAATGAGTGTATACATACTATTGTTAGTCATCATCAGCTGAGCTGAGAAAGAAAGGAGGGGTTGTTCCTTTCGGCCCATGTTGCTTGGTTTTGAAAATGCAACTGGGCAAGAAGATCACATCTGTACTGAACACAAGGCTTCAGGGAGAACCCAGCTCCTGAGGGAACAGCTCATGCCACCTCCATCTTGTATTGCACCCTTTAGCATTACATGCTCTAAAAATCGCTCTCTAGTTGAAGTATTGCAACACACTCATTTCACTCAAGCTACAGAACAAAAAATGCAGCATGAAGGGTAGGACATGGGTCATAGCACATTCTAAAGAAGTTGCTTAGATTTTCCCCAAGTCTCATTCTGTTGTTGCTCACAAAACTATTTTTTAAAGGTTTTTCCTGTGTAAAGAACAGAGCTCTCAGTGGTGGTTGAGCATCTTTGGGGTAGTCCTGGACCTCTTCCTTTCATTGATGCTACTTTGAACACCTGTTGGGATTCTTTTTGGTTGGAAGTTGAATTCTCCGTACTGCCCCACCTCCCTGAAAAAAGCCCTCAGGCTGGTGGCATCATTGATGCAGGCAGTGGGCTTTTTCATCAAGTCAGTACAGATTAAGTGAGCTATTTTCTACTCTGATGAAAGGGTATTTCAATGTTACAGACACACATCCACCACCTGTGAGCCATCACAGGGGAATAGCCTCTGGCAGGTCAAGCTCACCATCTACAAGCCATGGTAGTAACTCCAAAAGCAGCCCCTGCAATTACCAACGAAGCTGAGAACCACCAAGGCAGCCAGTAACTGATAAAGCACAGGGGGTCTGGACACCAAGCACCCTCCGTGCTTCACTGAAGACAGGTCAGACACAGCTGCTATCACCCTCCCCTCTTAACCAAGAAGCAACTGTTTACAATTTAAGTGAATATAGAAGTATTTTATTGAACATTCAAACTTCATTAAGACATGTGCAATATGGCAAATTTTACTGGGTTTAACCCTAACTAAGACAATAGTATGATTGCTTGCTTGCTGGGGCTTAGCAACAGGGTCCAGATCACACTTACCACTAATTAAATACTTTATTGAATAAATACATATGAAACAAAAATGCATTTTAATGCTCTTATAAAAGGTTAGAGATTTTGAAAGGCCTTTCCAATTCAATCTGAAGTGTAAGTACATACAATAAAGGAAGGTAGGCTAGTTTAACATAATTGGCTGACTTTATACAGCACTTATATCTTTTAGTCCATAAGTAAATTATTAAATGATAAAGAACATCTAATACAACCACTTCTATGGAACTAGGAAATAAATTTCTAATAAAGAAAAAATTTACAGACCCCATGACAACATAATTGGACTTTATACAGCACTTATATCTTTTAGTCCATAAGTAAATTATTAAATGATAAAGAACATCTAATACAACCACTTCTATGGAACTAGGAAATAAATTTCTAATAAAGAAAAAATTTACAGACCCCATGACTTTCCACCCAACCCCAACAGTCTAACCCTAAAGTGGATAAAGCCAATGGCTTTCCCCACAAGAGCTCACGACAAAAAGTCGCTTCGCTTATCAAAAATCTGTATTTCTGATCCGTTATGAGCATTGAGACAAGATTCAATATATCCCCAAAGAAAGAAGCACAATGCACGTTGTGAATCGCCTATTCAGCAACAGCGAGCACTGCATTCAAAACCACCTCATCCCAGGGATTAAATGAGATCAGCCACATTCATCGGCATCTCCTCCACTGTAGTATTGTAGAAAGTCTCAATGTCTCGCAGGATCCTCTTGTCCTCTTCAGTGACAAAATTTATAGCCACGCCTTTTCTGCCAAAACGACCACCCCGGCCAATTCTGCACAAAAAGAAAGCACATTTACACACAAGTTAGCTACTCTAATCCGCTTCAAACCATTGCAAGATCCATTCATTAACTGCTGCTCTTTTATCTGCCACTGGCCAGTTTATGCTGTATTTACAGGACTAGCCGCTACCAAAGTCATGTCTGGTCAGGAAAAACTAGCAGTTAGTGCCAAGAGTACAGAAGAAGTGTCCATCCTACGGAGAGTAGCAGAGCAGAAAAGGTTACTCTTTTGGCTGCAAAGTAAGATCTTTATTTAACGGTTGGTACTGTGGTAGGAAGTCCTAGCTTGGCCTCCCTCCCCTCTGTTCAGCTAACACACCCATACCACGTGCATCCAATCCCAAGCACGTGGCAAACAAAAGATAAGCTACAGCTACTGTTCAGAAGTCGGACTGTTCCCAAGTTAATCCAGTTATATCCAGTAACATGGAACAGCACACTCAACTTGAGAATTTTATAATTCAATGTAACTGTTTCCAGTGGGAAAACTTAGGGTTGTTTTTTTAACAGAAAAATCCAAGCTCAACATTTTTGCGTAAGCCCAAGTCAGTCACTAACGCATCACAGTACAGTTTAGTTACACCCATCAGTTCTACCTTCCTGCAGACCGCACAGTAAAGCACCTAGTCAGCAAAAGCTAAATAGACAAAAATGGCTCACAGAACTTAGTGAATAATCATGACAAAAGAAATATATAAATACCGACTCGCTCTTTATTCAAACTGTGCCGCTTACGAATCCACGTCCTAAATTACGTCAACGCCGTTTCTGAGCACCATCTTGTGTCATCAACTGCTGCTATCGACTCCTGTATTTTTTTACATCAAGTAACAAAGCACAGTTTACTTAATTTAGGGACAGTCACTAGAAGCAGTTAACTAAACCTAGGGAAACAAAACTCAAGTTGCTACCAGAAGACACACACCACAGAGGAAAGAATCCCACTGTAAGAGGAGCTACCGAGAACAAGCAAGGCACACGAAACATGAACACAGTTGGACCTCCAGAAGCGAAGGCAGTCCTATACAACTGGTTTGCTAAGAATATTGAGGTCCAGCCACTGAGCAACAGCAACTGAAGATGAGCTAGGACCTACAGATCAAGCTAACACTGCTCTTCAAGATGCTGTGCCAGTAATGGCTTTTGCAGCCATACTCCACAACCTACCCGACAAAAAGGCACTTCAGTAGCCAGCCATTTCCCCAGATCTCAGCAATGATGATTGATTAACCATCACTGAACTCATCACACATCTAAGTTTTCCCACTGCTTTATTGTCCAAAAGTTCTGATCCTCCCTCGTTTCGGAACCATAGCTGTGCAAGTCAGGGCTTTTTTTAGAGCAAAACCACAAGCAGTTTATCTCCTGCTAGCTTTTTAGCAGTGACAGTATGAACAGATGCGTAACACCTCCTGTTACTGGTAAGGACTAAAGGGAAAAACAGGTGAGGTTCTGTGCTCATTTCTGTAGCAGACGTGACACTCGGCGTAGCGCACCAACTAGAGGATAGAGCCAACTAACCTGTGAATGTAGTTTTCACGATTGGTTGGCAGGTCATAATTTATAACCAGTGAAACTTGCTGCACATCAATGCCACGAGCCTGAAAAGCAATACAGAGTCTTTAGTGCAAGTCACAGGCTTTAGATTAAATCATTTATGCCGTGCTTTTGTCGACCACAAGGTTAGTGATGAACTACAACTGTGTAGTCCATAGTGGAGCGTAGTCTTTACTCTTCCAAGAAGCTCCAAACAGTTCAGGCTACAAGAACCTTCACTGCATTATGAAGCTTTTGGCACCAGGTTTAAACAGGAATGTGTTCAGTGTAAGGTAATACTCACCAGCAAGTCAGTGGTGATCAGGACACGGCTTGATCCTGACCTGAACTCCCTCATGATAACATCCCGTTCCTTCTGGTCCATGTCACCATGCTGCAAGGTTAAAAAGTTTTAATTACTACAGTTCCAATACTCAACTGGAATTTCCTTTAAAAAACAAAGTGATGTATGAAACCCAGCGTCCCTACCTGCCGTGGGAACAAAGCAGGTAGGGATAGAAGGAAGCATTTTTCTTTAAGCAGGGGGAACGATAATACAGCACTGCGCAGCTATATTATAACTTTCCTGCTTTTCATTCAAATGTAGCTCGTTACGATTTGTTTTTCAATACGTACATGGCATTTCAGAAGTTACATGCAAGTTATCAATTCTTACCAGAGCTGAGACTGTGAAGTCCCTGGCATGCATTTTCTCTGTAAGCCAGTCTACTTTTCTCCTTGTATTCAGGAAAATAACAGCCTGTGTAATGGTCAGTGTCTCATACAAATCACAGAGAGTATCCAGCTTCCACTCCTGAACAGAACAAAGAAGATCAGGAAACGTGCCATGCCACTGAGTTCAGTACGTAACAAGAATCCCAAACAAGGACTAAAACTCTAGAGCAACAACCAAGCATGCTCTAACATGCCATTATATTCAGTATGACCTGAAAGGCTGGAGCAAGACATCAAGCCAAGTTTCTGCATCAACTGTTGCACCAAATCTTAAGACACAGGACACTGGACATTAAGAAAGAGGTCCACCCTAGTCATTTTTGATCCAGTGCGTAGTTTTTCTTCTTCTTGCATGTACTCTACTAGCATTATTACAGAAACCAAAGCTCAGCCTTGGTTTCTGTAATTTTAGCACAGTGCTTTAACAAGAAGAGAACTTGAACTTAAGTCTTCCAGCCAGAGCAAGTACAACTGATACCAACCTCTCTCTCAACATTAATGTAGAATTGCTTGATACCCTCCAGAGTCAGTTCTTCCTTCTTCACCAAAATACGTATGGGATCTCTCATGAACTTTTTGGTCACTTCCAACACATCCATTGGCATTGTAGCTGATAGCAACACAACCTAGAATGCATTACTCGGTGTTAGCTTGTGCCTAGGACACCGGTTTTGATGTAGACAATTCAGTAGTTCTCAGCTACACTGTAGCCAAACCCGCATCCATCAGTTTAACAATGTAGAAGCTGTTTTACCTGGATGTTTGTGCTTAATTTTTGAAAGATCTCATAAATTTGATCCTTAAATCCACGGCTCAACATTTCATCAGCTTCATCCAGAACAAACATTTTGATCCATTTAGGTGCTATTAAAAAAAAAAAAAAAAGAGTATCACATCAAGTTTCAGAAACACACTGAATACTTATTAATGTTACTCTCCTTTAGGACTACGCTTTCCAGTACAACTCTCTACAAATGACAGCACATGCATTATTTAAGCCCTTACTTCAGAAACACACTGAATACTTTTATTAATGTTACTCTCCTTTAGGACTACGCTTTCCAGTACAACTCTCTACAAATGACAGCAAATGCATTATTTAAGCCCTTACTAGGTGTGAAATTTATATTGTAAATTTATTATGAAGAGCAAAATTAATTATACTTACAAAGGTAGCGTCTGTTTAACATATCAAACACACGCCCTGGAGTTCCGACCACAATGTGTGGAGCCTCAGCCTGAAGTTTTTGCATTTCATTGCGAACATTTGTACCGCCAATACAAGCATGGCATGTTGCTCCCATGTAATCTCCAAGGGCCAGAATTACCTTTTGAATCTAAAATAAAACCCTTCCATTAGTAGTAGTTCCTGGTACATTAAAGATTAAGCCCTGTTATCACTGGAGCTTATGCACTTTGGAAGCTAACAGAGCTAACAAGAATTATGCAGCTCTAATGGTTAGAAAAGACAGTTGCTAATGATTTTGCCCCACTGCTTGTTGTTGAAGTTGTTCACTAGAAAGCTTAAGTCAGAGGGGCATTTAATTCAATTTTTGTCCTTACTATAGTTGAACTAGCTAAAGTGACTACCATGCATCTGCTATTGTTAAGTTAAAAAGCAGGGCCTCCAGAGGTCAACCCAAGTTTTGAACTGCTAAGGCCTGCATGTGAAGCACTTGCAGAAAGTTCCTAAGAGCACAGAAGTGCACTGCTATATGCCAGGCTTCGAAACAAGCCTCACCTCACCAATGTCTTCAGAGTAGAACAAAGGCTAAACATTCTGATCAGAGGTTCTTGTTCCACTGATCTGCTTTTTTTTTTTAATAGATTTCTTTCCTGTCTGATTTAGTATGTTTAGTTTTACCTTCAAGAAGAATCTTCACTATAGCACTGGCATCTCAGTATATTCTAGTTGAAAGACAGGAAGTTGTATATGATCTATTTTCTACTCCCGAGTTTTGTTCAACATTTCATCTTAAGACCCCGTACTACTGATATACATTAATCCTAAAAATTAAGTATCCTCTAGATTTTGTTAAACACTCCCACTTAGTAAAACCGAATACCAAGCCTTCAAGGTCAAGTAGACATGCAGTAACATTGTCAGGAAAACATCACAAAAATACAAAAACAATGAAGTGACCACATGCGCACTGCAGTTTTCATGTTGCACAACTGCACGCAAGTTCAAATAGCTTCCAAAAAGTATGTTTTGTTTCCACTCAGAACACTGTGCTTTAATAACGTATCTTGTATTTTGTTTTTCTGCTGAAGATGCTCCCTCAGAACTATACACAGCATAGGAGCTGGCTCCTGCAACCCTGCCCCAGCACACCCTCCATGTGCATCAGCTCAACTTTTCAAGCAGGCAGAGAACTTGTGGGGCAGAAGCCAGTTTATATCCCCCATTACTCAACACAAAAAGGGTTCTGAATGGATATTAGTTACAGCCCCTTAAGAAGTCTGTTTGTTGTCTCACAGTTGTGAAACCTGAAACCTATGCAACACACAAGCAGCTTTTTTTTTAACTACACTATCAATACCTGTTGAGCCAGTTCTCTGGTAGGGGCCAATACTAGTGCTTGGGTCTCCTTGAGATCAATCTCCAACTGCTGCAGGATGGAAATAGCAAATGTGGCTGTCTTGCCAGTACCTGACTGAGCTTGAGCAATCACATCATACCCTAAAAAAAGTAGGATACACATTTACTGCTCCCACACAGGTCATTCATATTTAGTTTTATTTTATTCCCTTTGAAATAAGTGATCAGTATTAAGAGTTCTCTCCATTTCAGGTCAGTCCCGAAAGATGGTGTACCATCATATCACTTGTGCAATAAGGATTAAAAATAGGTACCATCGCACACTAATAAAACAGCGTATGCATTTTACAACTTTCCTTATTATCCGATGTTGATATCGACAAATGAATCACCTGCATACCTTTGATGCATGGAATAATAGCTCTCTGCTGAATAGCCGAAGGCTTCTCAAAACCATAAGCATAAATGCCCCTTAGAAGGGATTCTTTTAAATTCATATCATCAAAATTGTCAACAATCTCATTCCAATTGCTCTGTAATAAAGAAAAAATAGAAGATATTAAATCCAACACCTATTTCCCTCAGTGATTAAATTCCCAAGTCAGTTCACATGTGCTCACCTCAATGACACCATCGGGGTCCATTCCCTCTGGGCCGCCATGGTCTCTGTCACCAAATAGAACAAGCCGTTAGCACAGTAGCAACTAACATGCAGAAGCGAGTTGACACCTTGGCTGCCAAAAGCCATATCTGGAACCCGTGACAGATCATTCTAGCAGGTGCTTTGATATTTTGCCAGTGGAGGAACTCCTACCCTCTCCCCACTGGCTTGGGTGCCACTAACGCAAGTCCTCAGCTCTCAACGTCACACAAGATCATCCAAGCCTTCAAGCCACAGCGAGGCTCAGTGAAGAAAAACCCACCAGAAAAACATGGCTCAATCCCAGGTGAACAGCCTTGCCTATTAAAAAAACCAGCCGGCCAGCAACGACCGCATGTTCCAGCGTACAGCGCCCCCCTCACGGAAGGCATCTGTTTAAGGCGGGGCTCCGCACGCTGGGCCCCGCAGTTGTGGGGAGGGAGCAGGGCAATGGCTGCCACTGCGCACGCTAAG
>NW_008796193.1:7968469-7968732 GCF_000699145.1 Aptenodytes forsteri
AGGGGGGAGAGAATTTAAAAAAAAAAAATCCTTAACAAGGCGCTCCAACACTTCAATTACAACTCAGCTCAGTGGTTACGGTGAAATTAAAAATAGCCCTTTTTCAGGGGTGGGGGTTACCACGAAAAATCAACAACGGAAAAGCGAACCCCAAGAATAGAATTAAAACCCCGCTGAACCGCGACTAAGGGGGGGAGACGGGACCGAAACGTCTAGAACCGGGAGGGGCCGGGGCACCAGGCGCTGTCTAACCGCAGCGCCCA
>NW_008796193.1:7968900-7969325 GCF_000699145.1 Aptenodytes forsteri
CTTCCTTCCATCCCCCCGGCCACCTCCGCCCAACCCATCGAGCCCCCTTACGAGGAAGGGGCCCAGGGCCTCCGCACGCCGCGCCATACCTGCTATAATCCGCGGAGCCGCCTGACATGTTCCGAACACCAGCTCTGTCCTCAACTGAAAAGGCAAGCCCTCCGCGGCGCGCACTTTATATATCCGCCCCGCTGCCGGACTCGTTTCGCTCTGCTCTGCGCATGGATATACACCTCACGCCACAGGGAAAAAAGCACGAATCCCCCCGGATTGAGCCCCCTTCCCAAGAGATTCCCTTCACCCTACTGTTTGAGATACTCTGAAAGGGGTGCCTGAGCCACTCGGGGCCACGAGGTCAGGGGAACATGGAACTATTTTTTTTCTCAGAGCGCGGAAGGATATTGCACCATTGACTGCGTGACAGG
>NW_008796193.1:7969954-7984691 GCF_000699145.1 Aptenodytes forsteri
GGCCGGGCCCGGGGGTGGGCAGGGGCGGGGGCGGACGGCGGTGCTCCGTCCGCCCGGGTCTGAGGCAGCAGCTAGCTGGATCATGCAAATTTGTCGCGGGGGGTTGAAGGTGGATAATTTCTAAAGGGGATGAAGGCGTATTTGGAGAGTATTTGTAGGAGATAGGCAGGGTGGTCCTCGGGGCGCTACTGGAAACGCGGTGCTGTAATATGCCGCAGTTCATAGTGTAGCGATGTCCGCGAAAAAATCTGTCAAGACTGACTTAAAGGTTAGTGCAATGCAAAGTAAAGCAGTAAGGAAAATATTAGTGTACAAACCGATTCAATGAAACGATCAGCGATCATGCCCACTGCTTTCATACTGTTGTAGAAAAAAGTATGGAACATTTTAATGCTCTTCTCAGGTTTTACAATAATCTGTTCATCAATCTTTCTTATGTAGGCAAATAATATAAATTGTAAGCAATAATTTGTGCCAGCCTTAATGGGTTTATGTGTGTCACTTCTCAAACTTGTTTCCATAGTGATTATATATGAACAAATGGAGGCAGTGCTTGAAAAACTCGACCCTTTACTTGTCTAGAATATTGTAAATTGTCTAGAACCGTCTAGAATATCCATAAAGGGAATCTCTGAAAGACTAAATGTACATTAGCTCTTCCTAATGGTAGGTAGGTAGCATCTGCTGGGGCGATATTATCTGTAGAAATAATGCAACACTTACCAATACCCCAGCTAAATTACATAAATGCAGCTCCTCTGTCGACCCACCCTAATGCTTTCAAGTTTTGTCCACCCATGCTGGGTAGAAAATAATGAGGATGCTTCTTGTATTTGCAATTTAGACAGCCCCACAACAATAACCGGAGGCCTTTTTAAATGAATGATAGCAGTTTGTGTGAACCCATAAACCTCTGGTTGTAAGCGAAACAGGATGGACCGAAGAAAGAACATGAACAGAGGTTTGGGCTGGCACAGTTAGATTTCCCATTAAAAATTACTTTGGGTCTATATGGAATATATAATACTACTGAATATTTGTTTTTATTAAGGATCTTGAACGTTTATTGAGAAAGCTGTAGAATGTATATACTTTGTATTTAAGTATTGCGATTAGGTCTTAGTATATTTGTAAACCTGAGTGGAAAAGTTTTCTTGATGTGGGAATTTCAGGAAGGTAAGCCATCATTTTCCACAGACTTTATATGTCTTTTTAAAAAACATTTGTCATCTCAGAAACAAGTATCTAGATTATCTTTTCCTGTGAAGAAATTAGTGTCATTTCAGATTACCTGTGTATTCAAACCACTTTGAAAGTTCGGTTTTGACAAAAGTAGTTTTTAACTCACAAGGCTTTCCTAGCTTTCTTTAATGATAGTTGTAGGAGAAACTGTTCCCATTGCTCTAACTTGCTGCAAGTCTTGTTTTACTCTGCTTGACCAAACTTCATCCCATTCCAAAAAATCCCCCAAACTCTCAGAAAATGTTTTTTGACTATTAACTTCAATCAAGGGACAATTTTAAAAATTGTTTTTGTTATTTACTGTCTGCAATAACGGCATCTGGGAGTCTCTTGATCAGATGCCAAGATTTCTTTATGCAGACATTAGGTAACTATGGAGCCAAACAGTGCTACCTGCCCCGCAGAGCTCCTGACCACTGGCCTTTATAGTGGAGCTTGAAACTTCCATGTCTCTGAGGATTTTGTTCATCTGTAATTTACCTGATCCTTAAATATAAAGAAAGTCTGCGGGCATATTGGTATCTCCTGTCACATGGTCATGGCAGAGTTTGACAAATCTGATTAGTTGGCCGTGTTATTTGCTCTGGTTCATCATTATTTTAATCCACTGCTAGAGAATCAGATAGTCCCCAGTCAGGTGGCCTCTCATCAGATGCTCTCTATTTGCCTTAAGTGTTGTACGACTGGAACTATGAAATTGTGTTTTAAGAAACAAATCATCAGTTCCCATGTTAGAGAGATTCATATGGATGTTCCACATCAAGGCATATGAGGAAAGGAATCCAGCGTTTCCTCCAGCGAAAATCATTGACTTGTTTCACCAAATAAAAAGAGGAAAGAAATTTTGTTTCATTAACTTCGGATAAGCAAAGGGTTGGAAACACTGAATCAGTCCTTTCTTTTTGTGAAACAAGATAGCAGAAATCCAGGATTGTTGTCCTAGCAATGACCCTAAGTGTACTAGAGGAAAAATTTTTGACATTTTGTACTCTCTAAAACCTGTGTACCTGAATACAGTGTTTGAGAAATATCTCTTTGGTTATAGTAGGGCAAACAGCCATTTCGTTTGTGACCTCGTATCTAATTTGTGTATTTTTAGACTGGTGGTAGCCATGCTCTGCTTGGGACTATTTGTGTTCTGAACATGAAGCATCATAGTGAGAGGCATCGAAAGGTCAGATTTTGTCACTGACAAAAATCTTGGATTGACACTGGGATTTGTTATGGCTCCCTGGCTTTAAATCTTACTAAGCTTTCTAGAGCACTATCAACTGAAAACTTGCTCTTGAAGGACCAGGTTCATGTTATTATCAGGCAGAAGAGATACCAAAAAGATACTAAATAATATATCTGTGCTACTAAAGATAGGATCCACGGCCACATTTATATAAGCACATAATACACTTCAGTAGATGTCTCCCCAAAAGACAATCCTGGTGAATCATGAGCTCCTTAGTGAGAGTGAACATAATTATACATTTATTAACAGGGGGTAACAGATGGACTAGCTGGTTTAGCAGCTGGGTTTCTAGTCATTAGTCATGCAGACTGAAGTAAAGAATGATGTATCTAAAGAAAGCAGTAGGAGCTGACACCTCCTGAAACTAAGCTCTGGTTGAGCAATCCCTGTTCATCAATGTTCTGGCAAAGGCGATGTCACAGTTTGCATTAGGAAAATTCAGAAATCTCCTTTTAGAAATCTCATACCATGATTTGAAATTGCCATGAAACTGTCATGTACTTCATGGGAAACCTGGAAGATCCTGAGTTCCTCTCCTGCCTTTGCAAGTCTGATGCTAGAGTACGTGCTGTATATGATTTGATTGCCACAGCTTGCAGGGCAAAGAAAGTAATTGTAAACAGACAGAGTTTATTCACAGTAGGTCACGTTAAGGATCGAGATGATTTGTTAGGGTGTTGTTAGCAAGAAGTAATGTTTTTCAATTCATCATTCCCAAAGGATCCTGCCTAAACAAAAGCATGCTTCCTCAGACATAGGAGCGGATAGGAAAGATTCTGGAAAATCTCCAGGGGAGAGAGAAAGTCCAAATTCCAGGAGTCCCATGCTTGTTATTTAAATACAGTCACAGGGTTTAATTAATGTTAACTTATGCTTTTTTGTCATTCCACTGAAATTATAATCTAAACAAAATAATAAGAATTTCTAAGATGCAGTGGTTTTAATGCACTGAGAAAGCTTGTGGATAGGAAAGATTCTGGAAAATATCCAGGGGAGAGAGAAAGTCCAAATTCCAGGAGTCCCATGCTTGTTATTTAAATACAGTCACAGGGTTTAATTAATGTTAACTTATGCTTTTTTGTCATTCCACTGAAATTATAATCTAAACAAAATAATAAGAATTTCTAAGATGCAGTGGTTTTAATGCACTGAGAAAGCTTGCTTTGTATTCTTTAGTATCTCAGTGTAATTTGAAATGCACATTATGATGACTTTAGTACATTAGGCTGCTAGGCTTGCTTTGCCATCCTTTTTTAAAGTTATTTTACCACTTTGTTATGCTTTGACAGCTATTTCTACTCTTTGTAACTGTAATCAAACTTGTGTTGTGAAATCTCAATGATGTCCTCGCTGAGTGAATTGAAAGTACGTCCAGACATGGAATTTTCTCTCCCACTCAAAGTTTTGTCTCACTGAATAGTTGTGTGCTAGGCCAATAAGGAACACTTTCAAAAATGCTTAAATGATTTAGGAGCCAAGCACTATAGAAAGTCAGTGGGATTTAAGCTGCTTTAGTTAATTTAATTGTCCCCCATGCTCAGTCTATTCAAGATATTCAGACTTGTGCAGAGGATATAGGGTGGACAGGACCTTTTGCTGACCAGCTGACTCACTTGTCTGAAATGTATGAATGGTGGTTTGTGGCTTGTGCTCCGTAATTGCTTAGAGCCCAAGTCTCCAAGGAGTGTTCCTGCTTCAGTTTTGCATAGTTTTGTTTCTTAGCCTGAGTTCTCTCACTCCCAGTAAGATTTTTTTTTTCCTTGATGATATTAATTTCTTAAACTGTCTAAGACTAATTTACTTTTTTTTTAAGGAAACTGCAAAGTCGTGTGAATTCCGTATTTCAGGTTATTCATCCATTAATCCATTTTCTCTTACAGTTTGGAGCTTAAATTCAAACTCGTAGTGACCCTAGTGCCTTCAGAGGTCTCCAAGTCATCCTTTACGTATTTCTGATTCTGGAATAATGAAGTTCTCTGAATTTTTAAGAAATATGGTTTCTCTTTCACACAGTGGGGAAGTTCTTGTAACCTGCTGCTGAAAGGAAGTGGCAGAAATGTTCTGGGACCTCAGAGGGACCTGGGATTCTCAGCCCTGTCTCAGAGGGTCAAAAATCTAAAGAACTACGGCAATAGATATATAATATAATAGTTTCATCCAGTGGCCTTTAAACCTGTGAAAAATTTCCCATTTACTTCAGTTAGTGTTACGTTGGGCTTCTAATAAAAAATCAGTGTTAATTTTAGAAAATGATTATTTCCTTTCTTAGAGGAAGTATGTAAATTATTGTTAATCCTTTAAATGAGTATAAAGTAAAAAAACTATCATATGGGATCACTTATGGTGGTCTTGTGATTTTAGTAACTATTCTGGTAGTAAGAAGAATGTTGGCACAATAAAATCCCAACCCAAATACTTGAAACAGAAATATACTTTTCTTTCTACGATTTTCTTAGTCATTCAGTCCTCTGCATGCTATAAAACTTGATAGTTATAGTTTTAGGTCTTGAATGCTCTCCTCGATTGAGTGATTAGATACTTCCCTGTAGTTTTTAAGGCTTGTAGTCAGGCCCAAGACATGGAGTCAGCTTCGCTCTGTTCTCTCTTGTGTTAAAGATTCCCAGTGTGACCACAGACATGTAATTTTAGCACTAAAATTGAACAGATGATATTTATTAGAGACTTGCCATTGACTTTTATTGGAATGAGAGCTCTTTCTGCACTTCAGTTTTCTCCTCTGTAAAGTGGGGATGATAGTGTTTGCCTCAGAGGTTACGTGTGGGCAAATGTTTGAAAAATGTGGAGATCAGTAACGGTAGGAGGCTTAGAAATCTTTGATAGAAGTTATGTGCATACTTTCAGGGTAGAGTTTGTTCCTTCTACCACAAAAGTAAAGAAAGCTGGAGAGATTAAGCAGGTGGCAGCTGCTGATAACATCCTGACAGAGTACTGTGGTTACATTTATTTTTTAAGTCAGTTGGAAGACTTCTGCACTACCATGAAATAGTGTGTGTCATATATTTCTGTGAGACAGTCTGCAAAGAACTTTTTTTCCAATTCTGAGAGAAAGGTAAATATGAGCCTATGCATTCTTTTGAAGTAAACATTTTTCCTTCTCATATTGGTTAACCATCTACGTAAGTTATTTATTCTCATGGTTATTCAATTTGGAATCCACTGATGATGCTTGAGGTTTTTAATTGCTAAGCTGATTTCAGTTGTTTAATTTTTGGAACAGCCACTACAGGCAGACCTGTACTCTGTATTTAATTTTGAGTACCTTTCCTCATTGATAAAACGTTGAGTGTTATGTTCTTAGTAGGAGGAACTAATGCATGTGAACCAAGCCAAGATTAAAACACCAAAAAGGCCACGCAGTTCTTTGATTTTACAGGGGTATATTCACAGGACCAGAGTTTGTGGTAAAAGAATAATAATCTCTAATGTATGTTGTAGATATGCTTACCTTGATAGATGCCCTATGTCCTGACTGATGAGACCAAGCCATACGACTCTGTCCTTCCCCATCCAAATTGCACTTTTAGACATCAGAGCAAGCACACTGTGCTTTTCAGAGTTTATGTACAGTGCTATGAGTTATGAGGGCCATCTCAGATTAGTGGCAACAAAATGGCTAGGTTTTATCAACTGATACAGCATTGCACAGAAAGCTTTGGTATGAGTGTCTTACAGGCCTTTATTGTCAGAATATTTAAAACGTGTACATCCCTAAACAGCAAGAGTAAGATACCATAGAAATTACTTCATTGTTCTTTAACAGAAGCTCTTTCTGTCCATATCCAGCCTTGTGTGCTAACTGAAGTCTCTTCCTCCTTCTCTAGCAGAGCATTTTAACCTCCAAAACAGTATTTTGCAGTTTATAGAGCTTGTTACAACATGTAAATGTTAACAATAAAGATAAATACTTTGTCCTTAATAAAATGAGCTATGTAGTCAGAAGTACTGCCTCAAGGTAAATCTTAATTTCTACAAACTGAAAGTTTTCTACTGAGCTTTACTTTTTCTAAGAAAATTGAGTCTATTCAGTTCTGCACGTAACTATAGCTCAGATTCCCTGAGTTTTGTTTCTGTCACTGATACGGGTTTAATATGAAATTGTAGATGAGTAGTTTCAGCTTTGCGCCCTTGTTTTGCCTGCCTGTAAAACAGAAATTATAATCTCCTGTCTTTGAAGGATCTCTTGAATTATAAACTGTTTAAGGCTGGGACTGATTGCTTTATGTGCTGTGCTTCAGCCTACAAAGCAGTTAGTTCTGGGTGGGAAACTGAGGCTCTACCTGGGTAATAGCTTAAAAAATTAATCAAGAAAAACATTGTGACTTCTTGAACCATTTTGTTTGTTTGTTTTGTTAATCCTTCTGAGATTTTTTGCATGAAAAATGTAAATATTACAAGGCTTTTCTTTTTAACAGTGTTACAGATGCGTGCTATTATCATGATTAGGTCTGAAATGTGCGCCCCTGAAGCTGCCAAGTGGGCTGCTAAGAAACTGTCTTGTAACTGTTCTGCTCTGTTGTTTGTGGTTTCTTTTTAGCGTTATGAAGCCTCTGTAGGCTAGTCCTTAGTCCCAATCGTTTGTGCTTTAAGCCATCCCAGCATGCTATTATATATTATTTTATATGCTAATTGAATACTGCCAGATGAGACAAAAATGAACATATAAGGTGCTGGATAGAAGGGAATTCATTCTTTTCCTCTCAGGTTGCACCCAGGAACAGCTGCCCATGTTTTTCTGGGGTCCACTGATGCAAGCACAGACAGGATGCAGGTGATCACATTATTTTAGCCAGGAGTAACTGTGGCATTGCTTGTGCTAATCCAGGGCATGCACTTTAACACGTCGTGCCACAGCAATTGTCAGTGGCCAGAAACCTTTGTTCTTTACACAGCAGGAGACAGAAATGAGAGTTCATGCTGAATTACAGACATATATTGATTCATTTATTTCATGCATGTATTGAAAGTGATTAGATTATAATTTACTGGCAATATTTTGCAATAAATAAATAAATAAATAAAATGTATGTGCCTCTATTCAAAGTAGTTTTATCTTTTGCTAGGTACTTTAATTTAAGAGCATCTGGTAATAATTGTTTCTGAATCTTAAGGAGTTGTTTATTTGCTATCATATTCAACATTTACTTATAGCTCATTCTTCTGATTAATTTAAAAGTAGCAAAGTCAGGAAAATCCTAATTTCTAAGCAGGCTGATACTATAGTATTTGGTAACCACCCAGTTACTGGTATTTTTTCTTTGCTTGCTCTTTTGTCCTCTGTAGCTTGTGTTACCATTTCTAAATATATTCTGATATATGCTTTCCCATGGGTTACGAGACTACAAGACCTTGTTTGACATTATTCCTTTTATTTCAGCAGGAATTTAACAAACAAACCACTGCTTTCATTTATGTGTTAATAACGAATAAAGACTTAGTCAACCATTATGTTTCAGGACTTCATTTGGATGTGATACTTGGTGTATCTTAAGCTCAGAGTTTTCTTTTTTTCACATTTCTGTCCAAGAAAGCTGAGTTATCACAAAGATGTTTTTACAGTTTACTACACAAAAGGATTTCCTTTACTATTATTCATTTGCATTGCTAACGTTCAGCTATTCTGGGAATACAACTTTGTACCCCTGGGAGCACATTTTTTTTTCTGAAATCACATCGGAATTGTGTTTGTTAATTTACGTCACATCAGAATTGTCTTTGCTAATTTACTGGGCAAACAAGCTGTGTATCTTTATGCAGAAAGAAAGAAAGAAAAGTGAGAACCGTAAAGGACTGCTGCCTCAGAGCTGCTGTTGCCATAGAGCTGCTAACGAGGAAAAAAACTGCAGCATGGATTTCTTCTGCTGCTGAAGGTAAGATGAGGGCACAGCAAAGACTGTAGGAGGGGGAGGGGAGGCAGAGGGAGGGAGAAGAAGAAGAAAGTCTGCGTCCTTGCTGTCTAAAAAAGGAAGTTCGGTTTCAGTGTTCATGAGCAGAACTGCTGGTGCAGAAGAACAAAGCTATCTCAGTTGTTTAGGGTAGCAAGAGTGATGAGCAAGCAAGCACACTCCCATGCTTTCAGGAGGAAATACTGCAAAGAAAGGAGGGAGAAGAAGAGTGACTTTATCGTTTAGAAAATACTGCTGCTTCAAGATAGCTGCTTTTTGATACTACTTTGGCATTAATATTGTTCCCCTAGGTAAAGACAGCTGTGAAAAAACCCAGTAGGTAGATAAGCAAGAAGAAAAAGTGGTGCTAAAAAGATTCAGAATAATTTTGAGCTGATGAATTCTGTCTGTATGTATTAAAATGTGTCAGTTGTTACACTCAGCTGTGCAGTGCTGTGAAACCTTTCAAAACGCAAGTGAAATTGTTTTTTGTGGTAAGATTGCTACGATAAATTGATCTGTTATCAACCTTTTATCAATGGTCTTTCATCTTTTATCTAAGTACATGTCTTTTGAGTGAAAATGTATAATAAATAACTGAAAAGTAAATATTAGATACTCAAGAATAGTGACTACAGAACTGCCATCAGACATGCTTTCTGTGGAATCTCTTTAATGGGGTGAGCTTTGTAGACTAAGACTCTTTATGATTATTGCAGAATTATCTGCAAAACACTCATCCAAAAGCTGCTGCTGCTGTTTCTACATCTGTCTAGCATGTTACATATTGCAGCTTTTTACTATCCTTCACCTGCTCCTTCTCTCAGACTTTTGGCTCTTTCTGAGGTGACTGAACCCACATGCCCTGCACAGCAAACCCAGCACACCTGCCATGTTTGCATAGTGGGGCCTTGAAGAGAATGAAACAACCTTTAGCAGCAGTGGTAACACTGTCTTAGCTGTCTTGATACTAGTATGTTGTTATTGCTTAACCATCTGATTGCTGTATTATTGAGTGTGCTTGGATAGAACAGCCCTTCCTCACAATTTCTTGTTTTGCGCTTTATCACCGTTTATCAGTGTTTGACTATTTCTCCTGGAGTCTGTCTGAAGATTGGGTCAGAGTGAATTTCTCCTATAGCAGCCTGTTAGCTTGAGCGAGAATCAGCAGTTCAGGCTGTAAACAAATAAAAGTATATTAGGGATTCAGAATTTTTTTAGCATTACAGTCTCTTGCTGTGAAATTGTTATTTTTTGAGATTATAGCACTTAGCTCATACATGCCATTTTCCAGTCATGAATGGCACTGGGCGAGGTATATTGATCATGAATACATCAGTTACCATTTCAAGGGTATGTCATGAGGAACTGGATGTGTAAGTGTATTTTTACTAGTCAGATTCTTTTTATGATTCAGACTAATTTTGTCAGATGCATTAGCTGCAGACAGTTTTTCTGTGGTCTTCAGAACCATTCTTTTTATTTACTATAGACCCCAATGCAGTCAGTGGTTGATGACATCCTGTTAAGGTTTGCATGGGTCTCCCTTGAGCCAGCACATAAAGATCAAGTCTTAATCCACGATTGAGGCAACCCCTGGCAATACCAGTGACTATGCTTTACTTCAATGTCAGCAAGGGGTTTAGTCATCTTCTGCTCCGAACAATTGTTAGTATCTTGCTGGAGTGAATAATTGTGTTAGGACTGACTTCCACAGAACGTGAGGCGCTACATTTCAGAAGAGTTCAGTGAACTTCTGGATCAAACCAGTTTGGGTTCTTCAGAGAGCTGAGGTGATTATTCAAACAAGTATGACTCTGTATAACAAACACCTCTTTGTAGAGTAACTGTTCAAGAAGGAATGGATGGTCCCTATGCAGACTAAAATTTAGTTGCCTTAGATAAATATTTAGGGGAAGGTTAGTGTTGCAGTCTTAAATCAATTTAATGTAGTTCTTCTTTGACAAAAACAGGTAGCCAGAAGCACAATGTTGCTAATTGACAGGCTATTCTCATAAGTTTCCAAATAGTGCGTGTATGCATTGGTTCCAACTGATGGTGGCTAATATGCATTTACAGTGAAAAAGAGAAGAGCTACAGTAGTGCTAATACAGAAATGTCTTGGCTGATTAACTGTGTCCAGTGTGTGGAGTGCAGATGCATTATAACCTTCATATTGACGCTATTCCTATGCTAGACTGTCAGATACAACCAACAGATCTATCAACTTTAGTGAAAGTTTCAGAGGCATCTTGGTTGCCTTACGATAGAAAAGTAACTTAATCTGAAGCGAAACAAAGCAGAGGAGTTGTTTGTAAATCTGCTAATCTGTCCATACATTTGTACTGAACTCTGAAGAAAGAGGTGATCTTGTAGTTTATGCTTGTTTTTCCTGCTTCTTCCATCTGGCTTATATTGTGGGAGTGGTCAAGAGAATAAGGAAGTGTGGCAAAATATTACCCAGTATTTAGGCCAGGAAAAAGGCTGTTAAGCCACTAGTGCTGCTGTGGTTGATGCCAGGACCTGCACCAATTCCCCAAACATTCCAAAATATAAGAGCTATTTTGAGGGTTAATGCTGCCCATAATTACCTTTTTCTGCTTGCAAGGAGGCGTTGCACTGCTCAATGTCCATCTCAGCTTCTTCCAAGTAATGCCAGTTTTCTACACCATAGGCTTTGGCTGAGTGCTCTAAGGCCTGATTTTTAGAAATGCTGAGTACCTGCAATGCTATTTAAAGTTAATGGGAGCACAGGCTTCTCAGCACAATTTAAAATCAGGCCTCTGCACTGAAACAAGAGATTTTAGTTTAGCAGTCACAAGACTCCTTAAATGATCAGTCTGAATTCTAGATACCTTCTGGAACTGATTTTTTTTTTTTTTTTAAATGCATATTGCCAATACTTGCTTGATACCTGGGAAGCTGAGCTATGTCCCATTAATTCTGTGAGCATTACTACTCTTTTAGTTAATATACAGCTAGTAAAACAGCTGGCATGTATGAATGAAGAAAATACAGCTATAATAGATTTACTTCTCTGTGATGTTTTATGGCATTAATCTTTTTTGGATTGGATTGAATGGCAAGGAATTAACTTCTGCTGACATGCTTAAGGGTTAGAATAAGAAATAAAAGAATGTTCCTTTATTGTTTAAATTTCTTTACATGTGTCTGGTGGATTTTTCAAGGTACTGAACTATAGTGTTTTGGGCATGTAGGTCAAAGTCTTTCTTTAAACACGCTATAGTTCCCCCTGTTCTGTTGATGAGCATTATGTTCCCGCCTTGAAATCAATAATTCTCCATTCTTGTCTACCCCAAATGTTTGAGTTTTTCATAGTAATCTAAGTTTCAGTTAAAAATATGTCCTCCCTGGATAAAAGGTGCATCCTCATTCATTCCCTGCCTTAATCAGTTTTGTTCGTTTACTCCCTTGTTTTTCGCTCACACAACTATTTTTTCGTTTCAAGCCAAGAGGTCTGTTAGAGCTCCTGTAGTAAGTACATCCAGTGGAAGATGGAGAGTCATCCACTGAATTCATACAGTGACTTCTCATAAAAGATATTTTGGGTTCAGACTCTTCAGTTTTTAACAAATATACTTCTTTGGCATGACTCTGGATTCTGTGGGGAATTCTAATTCTCTGTCGCTCACTTTGAACTGAAACAGCAAGGTAAGTAGTTTGCTTTGTGAAACCAGTAGTTTAATGCCTGATCTTCGACTCACAGATCAGCACTATCAGTATTCATGGCAGAAGAGAAAAGAATCACTATCGGGTTTATAATCCCTGTTACTCCATACTGATAGGAGTTACTCCTTTGGAGCTTATGTTTGGGTTTTCACTGAGCAGCAGATTGAAACCACTTCAGGAACAGCAGTAATACTAGTATTCATTGTAGCAAGATGCCTTACCCAATTAGGAAAACCTTCACTCTTTCCTCCTTAAAGCAGCCTTCCTCTTATTTTAGAATGCAGTAGAAAGATTGTGTTATTAATTACATTTTACCAAATGAACTTCACTTAAAGCTTAATTAAAAATGTGGAAGCTGAATTATACTAATGTAGTCTTGTAAACACAGTAGAATTAGGAGTTGTGTGTGAGTAGCTAGTCACAGAATTGAAAAGATCTGTCCCCATTGTTTTTTTAAGAATATTTGAGGAATTTGTACATTGGATTTGGTACAGCTCTGTCTATACGACAATGGCCATGCAGTGTTGTCATTTCTAATTCTGTAGCCACTTACACCCATTTTATCCTCAGAGCTGATATTCCTAAATTGGGAGCAATTATCTTGCTGGCTGAGAGACCTGAGAAAACAAGGAAAGAAATGGGTTCTTACCTCTTATCAAACATGTTCATCTTTAATTCTCCCCATTTTCTGTTGTCAGGTGCTTGCACATCTCTCTCCCATGGCTAGTTACACTCTGTGAACATAGCATTAGAGGATGATTGGAATTGCCGAGTGCGATTAAAAGGTCATGTCTGAATTACAGCAAAAATCCAATAGGCCATCCATAGTAAAGCTGAGGAATTTTTCATATGTCAGTTAAAATATATATTTTGTCTCATTGTCAGAGATGGAATGAATGAGAGAGAGTGCATTAAATCCAGACAGCTGCAGAATGGCCATCAGGTGGCTCTGGATCTCAGCAGTATCATGAACAGAGGTTTAATTCAGACATATTTTCATACCTCAGACTCCTAGTCCCGATTACCTGTATCAGTAAGAATGCAATTTTTCTGGTGCAGGACTAGCTATTATTTTTTATGTTCATGAAAGTACACTTAGAGCATTATCTATACACCTAGCTCATAATAAGTAACTGGCAAACTTTTTATGCTCTATTGATAGAGCTTAATATTTAAAACAGATTGCACAGATGTGGTGTTTTTATCTACAGTGTTACTAACCCAGAAGAAACGCTGAACGTTAAGCCTGCTAAACCTTCCCTGGCAATCACAAAACCCTAATTTGGAGATCATAAAATCCCTGTGGCAAAACATCTGCCATCTGCTGGCCAAGGAGAAAAGTACTTGTGAAGCATTGATTTGCACTGGATAGGGCACTCCAGCCTATCTCCAGCAATAGGAGAAACTCGTAGTTTTACAGAGCTCTTCAGCAGCAGATCTGAAACAGGCCTGGTCAGTAGTTTTCTGACAGCATATTTTTCCATCAGAAAGTGCTGTTTTGTTATAATTAAAACTTTCTGGGGGAACATGTCAATGAGAAATTGAAATGTTCCGTTCTAAAAATATCAGAACATTCTGTTTCAAAATTTTTAGACTGGAACACTTTGCTTTTTATTCCAGAATGATTTTTTTAAAAGTAATTATTTTTGTACATTGTAAAAACAAGAAGTCAAAATTGAAATTGTCGTCTTTGTATTAAACATTAATGAAACCTCACATCATCACTATAGCACGTGGTAAATTCAAGGCAGTCAAGAATCTAGGGGTCTTGGCTTTTATTACCCTGCTGTGACCACTCAGTCTATGTCTCACTACTTGTGGTCATGTACGTATGCTCTGTAGGGAGAATATGTCAAGAGTGTGACTATCTTTTCATTCAGATGAGGGAGATCGGAGGTGGGAAGAAAACTTTGGTTTTCTCATCTTTGCATCTTTATTTCTTTTATTGTAATTTTGCAAGAATTACTTAAATTGCTACAGTAATTTAAAGAAAAACTGTTTTGAGCTTATTTTCCTTTTAATAATACAGCATACACAAAGTTCCCAGTTATAGCCAAAATCATACCAGTCAATATTCAGAAAAAAGAAAAGAAGCAAACAACTAAAGATAACTCTCAAGGCTTTTCTTTGCCTAGCTTTGTAAGTTTAGTACTTGTCATGTACTAAAAAGAAAACATAGACTTTGCGTTTTGTCCTGCAAGGAAAGGAATCAAAGAAAATATGCAGGATTTGATTAGTGATAGATCCAGACTTACTATTTTATATCTTTCCTTAAAATGGGGCTCCAGCTGAGTTGTATGACTTCTTAAAGATTGGTAACTTTGTTTTCAGAAAGAAAGGAAGTACAGTGGTTCTGATTATATATCACCAGTCATGACAGATAATTATCTATCTATCTATCTATCTATCTATCTATCTATCTTTCTATCTAATATATGCCTATATGGCAGCCAATTACACTGTGTTTAAAAAAAATGTTTAGATGCACATAACCAGGCTCTATTTATACTCACAGGGACAGTTTCTAATTTTGGACTTTGTGACTTTTTAAAATATCATTTAATGTAGCTTTTAATGCAATTAGAAAAAATGAAGAAAAAGAAATTGCGCGTGCAAAAATATAACGGTTGTCCCTCAACATGGGTTTTCAGAAGGGGTGAGG
>NW_008796193.1:7984707-8025797 GCF_000699145.1 Aptenodytes forsteri
TATCTATCTATCTATCTATCTATCTATCTATCTATCTATCTATCTATCTATCTATCTATCTATCTATCTATCTATCTATCTATCTATCTATCTATCTATCTATCTATCTATCTATCTATCTTTCTATCTAATATATGCCTATATGGCAGCCAATTACACTGTGTTTAAAAAAAATGTTTAGATGCACATAACCAGGCTCTATTTATACTCACAGGGACAGTTTCTAATTTTGGACTTTGTGACTTTTAAAATATCATTTTAATGTAGCTTTTAATGCAATTAGAAAAAATGAAGAAAAAGAAATTGCGCGTGCAAAATCATAGCGGTTGTCCCTCAACATGGATTTTCAGAAGGGCTGAGTTCTTTTCCTCACAGTGCGGTTATCTACCATGTGAGCTGGGGAAGTAACTGAACACAGAAGGTTGTTCACCTCTGTAGGAACCAGGGACTGGAGAGGGGAGGTGTGCCTATGCTTTCAGGGAATGTTTAGATTCAGGAAGTATGAGTTCAGTTCTGTGATTTGTAGGGGACTGTCCTGACATGATTGGAGAGACCCTCCTGCACAGGTCTTTTGCTTTTTGTTTTTGCTCTTGCCTCCCCTCTCCAGTTCCTGCCCTTTTTTGCTCCTTGGCCATGCTACCTTCACCCACTTCTCCATCCCCTTCGCTCTGTTTCCATTTTTGCCACTAAGTTGCTGTTTTCTTTTGTTCTTTTCACCTGTCCATATCGTTCCACCCTGCCTCTGTCCTTTCCATTTCTGTGTCTTCTGACCTTTCCTTGTAGCTGTCTTCTCTTTCAAGATCTTCCCAGGCCTTTTCTGCCAAGACCTCCTGATCCTGTTGATCCACCTCTTTCACATTCTCTAAGTAGTCTTCATCTATCTACTTCTTCCTCACCAGTGAGGTGATGGCAACAGAAGCATAGTACACAAAAGAAGGACACATTCCCAGCTGTTGAGTATGTAGTCTTGATGCCACAGCAATCCCAGCAGTTGGGATGAACAATTTCAGAGAATACCCTTTCTGCCTCTGCAGCTGTGTTGGGGGATACTTATACTGTGGTTTCAAGCAATGTAGTCTTTTACAACAAAATTGGTGAAGTGTTAACATTTGTAGCACCTTACCTGTTCAATAACCTTTTACGGGACTGAGTGGTGGTTCAAACTGGTGAACTGATCTGGCATTAAAGTATTTATTTATTGCTGGGTGTTTTTTCAGCTGAAGAGGTTATTTGATCCGTACAGGGGGAAAACACATTTTAATTTGCCAGAAATATTTGGTGCTTTTTAGCTAATGTATACCACCAAAAACTCAACCTTTCGAAGATACCCAGAATAGAAAATTCAGTCTGGTCCCTAAGTCATGCACAACCTAATAATGGAAGAAGGCAGACAAATTTTAGGTAACTCAAGTGTTTGTAATTTTGTCATCTGATCTGTAATATTTGTGCACCTCTGCCACATGAAAATCTGTCAATCATAGTGCCTCTACTGTGTAGTTAACATAATATGCATAGAGAATAATAAAGCTGCTTTATTTAGGATTCTCTCAGCTGTTCCTGTTATCTTATTCAACAGAACAACCTGCTAGTAATAGACTCGGGGTAATATTAATTTGTTAAAGAAATTGACAGGTAAAACATGTTCCTTTATTTTATTTTGTTCTCTAAATGATTCACTCTGGTAAATTAGAGAAATATTATTTCAGATATCTAAGAAAGGCATCCTTGCTCTATATTGGCTTGCTTTTGTCTTACCAATATTTGGTTGAGATTCTTCATGTAATCTGTGAAATTCTTTGTGCCATTGTTTTAAACATAATACAGTGAGATTTGATGCAGTGATTCACTTTGTGCTTATAGCAACTTAAGGCAGATGAGATACAATTTTAACTTCTGCAGCAGAAGGCTATTGATTTGCCTGGTCCCTTTACTAGACTTGTTCTGAATCATTGGTGCCATTGCCTGATTTACATCTTTGCAAATACATGCAAATACAGAGTATTGTCATATGATCTTAGGTCCCCAGAACTGCTGGTGACCTACTTGAGTATCTTAGCTAGCAGAATAGGAGCTTTTGCCTCTTCACATTTTATACATTTCAAAAGGCAGTATTTTTCTATGTGTAACTTCTGAAAAGGATCCTACAAAGTTTGAATTATAGTAAAGCATCTGAGAGATCAAAGTCTTTGGTTTGGGGATGTGTTGAGTTTTCTGTTGCTGGATTGATGTTTGCTGCTGCGGAAGGCAAGAGATCCTCATTTGTGAATTCTCTGGGAAAGCTAGAGGGAGCCGGAAGGTCTATAATTCGTTTCCACGGTTTTCCAGGACATCTGGGGAGCGGAGATTCCGGGCGGTCTGGCAACCCATTAAATAAAAAAGTATCAGGAAGAATTAGTGGTTCTGCAGGTGTACTGATTTCCTTTCTTGCAACCCCTGGATTAACTAGCTCTGATACTGTTTCAGCACTGGATGATGGGAGGGTTTCATTTTGATTAAAAACCCTTTCATTGGACTCCTCAGAAGATTTGGGGTTTGGATGTTTATGTTTACAGTTTTTACAATGGTGGTTTTTATCCCCACACCCATGGCCAGTTCTGTGCCCACAACCAATTTCATGCCTATGCCTTTTGTCAGACTCATGATCCTTTTTATGTCCGTGCCTGTGTTTATGCCCATGTTTATGCCTGTGTTTATGCTCAGGTTCACCTTCACCTTCTGGTTCCTGTCCACCATCTTTTCTCGTTTCTTTCTCAGGTCTTTGCCTTTCTTCTTCATTTTTATCAGAGTGTGAAATTTTATTTGGCTGGTCTAATGCAGCAAAGCTTCGGAAAGGTGTGAATCCAGGAGGCCTTCTTAGAAATGTAGCCTAAAAAGCATTGCAATAATAGCCATATGAACATAAATAATAGCCATACATGAACAAGAACAATAGCTTCAGATCTGGGAAATTGAGTTGGCTCATTGCAGTACATGAGTCATTTAGCAAAAATATGTTATTGGATTTTTGAAGTAAACTAAATAATTATCTTTTCTGTCTGTGATAAGCATGGAAACATGAACACCCTCCCAAATAACTCCAGAGTATTTTAGCAGTTATATGTTAAAAGAACAATTTATATATCACTGAAATTCTGCCATTTTAACATGGGAATGATACTATAGAGAGGAAAACATGTACTGGTTTTAATTTATGAACAATACAGTTAATTTCTAGGACTAAATGTCCCTGTGCTTGTTAGAGTATAACACTCTGATATATAAAACCAATTTATGCTAAAGGCTAACACATCTCTGAGTAGTCTCAATATCAGAATATACAAAAGATCTGGATCATTTTGTTATATGAAATGTAATTATTCAATTTTTTGTTTCTATATTTGACATATGCATTTCATAAGACTGCTTAGAAATGACAGGCATAGGTTAAAGCTGATAATATGAAGCGTTCAGTTGTTATTGAGTAATCTCTATTTCCCCATCACTGTTCAACTGAAAGACAAAGACTGAATGCATGGTGTACAGTCACTATCCAACATGGGTTTCATTTCTGTCCACCAAAGTGCCTGATCATTATCTAGCTGCAAATCAGAGTTTTTCTGGGATGGAGCTAAATTTGAAAGTTGGTGTGGATACAATATTGTAGTGAAAACAAAGAGGAAAAATATTTACTAGTTGATACATAATGAATGAATAGGTAGTTATGAAGGTGCTGAGCACAGTGAAGTTATTGATTATGAATGCAAGTTAATCAATCTCACTTTACTCAGTGTATCTTCTCTTCTTCATTGGGGAGCATGGGAGTCCCTGCATTTATTAAAAAACCTGCAATCATCAGAACTAAAAAAGTTCTGATAATAAAAAAAATTTATATTCCATTCTGAAATTTTCAAACTGACCCATGTTCAGGGCTAGTTAATTGTGGAGCTGGGCAGGAAGGAAAATAAAAGATCTTCCTGCAGAGATTGATGACTTGTGGCAGGAGATCTGCTACTCTACTAATATGAAAAGATTCGCAGATGGTTTTGAAATCTGTGGGATATAATTATTGCATTGGCAAATACATTTTTGTCTCAATTTTTAAACCTAGTATGAATAGTAATTCAAAGGAGCTGATGGGGCTTGATACTTCAGAGCTTAACTGATAATGCAAAGGAGCAGTCGACAGGCAGAACGTTCTCTCTGTCCTGTTGCCTTTGTATTTCTGTAATCACTGTGTTGTCCACTGTCTCACCTTGTGGTGAAACTGACTTCGATGTAACAAGTTGCTGAGGTTAGAGGGTGAGAGGAAGGAGTGTGGCGTTACTGAGGCTGTTAGAAGAACCGTGTTTTCCTTTATTTTTGGTACCAAATATAGGATAATTTGGAATGGATAAAGAATTTAATGGCTGCCTTTGTTCTATGCTCTACTTATGATGATGGGTAATGAAGAGGAATCATACCATTGACCGTTCTTTAGAGCAGTTAACCTGGGAAGAGATTTTATTCTCCCATGGGATCACATGAATTTGTGCTTCACATGGCAATGGTGCCTGTTGACAAAACAAAAATCAGCACATCAACGCAACAAAACATCAGACACAAAGGAAAAGAGTTGTGCATGAAAAAAATTATGATTTTTTTAGTAATACTTTTAAATACAAATATACTTGGAACTTTACCCAAATATCTATGAAATCCATCTTAGTGATGGAGACTTCTGTATTGGGACACATCATTGCTTAGCTTTTTGAGGTTATAGTATGCCTGTGTGAACACTTTAATTCAACTTTGGATTGGAGAGTGGATCTTGAAAAATTGGATTTTTCATCTCCAGCACTTTTGGAGCACTAACTGGTTAATCTTCATGATATTCCTAAGAAATATTGTTTGTTGATGGTATTTCTACTACTAAAAATTGGGAATTTGAGATAGAGAGAAAGGCATTCTTTTTCTATTTAGTGCCTGCTACACTAACAGATTTTAAAATCTCACAGCTAAGCACTTTCATATGGTGGGAAAAGAGAGAGGAAATAAAGCCTCTCTTTCCCAGCCAACTTCCTTGCCAATGGTTTCTGGCCCTATCAGCATTACTTTCCAGTGTCTGGAACACATTTTCCCGGTATCAGCAGCATGCACTCCAGAAACATCATTCATTTGCACACCAGTAACGCTCCAATCTCATGTTCTCCTTAGCTGCAAGTCCACAGAGTCAGGAGTATTGCAGCTATTTCATTTTGCAGCAGCCTCCTCCCCTCCTTTCTTTGATTCATTATTATCAGAAGAAAGTTCCTTTCGCTTTGCAGTGAGCACTGATCCTGCAGTTGGAGTGACTCAGTTTAAGCTTCATGTTTTACTAACGTTGTCACTGGCTTGGGTTACAAGCAGTGAAAGGTGTCTTTCTTGTTGAAACAAAAGTTTACTGAAAGAGGTAACAGAACTCAGGATGTGATTTTACTTAAGGGTTTACAATTTCTGGTACAAATGAATTTGTCCATTAGGAACATTACAGTTGGCAACATCATCATTACTTACACTGTCTGATGTGGCTTCACAGTCTTCATTAAGTTTTTCAAACTCTTTCTTTGAGCAGTTTGTCTTCCAGACCACAAATAATATATGGTAGTTTTGTCCTGCAACCACCTGAAAAATTAGCAACAAGGCTTTCTGCGGTAAAGGCATTTTATTGAAAAGGGTTCACAGGAAAGATGGTTTTCTACAAGCTTATACTACTTATATTCTACAAGTCCTGACCACTAGAACAATATTAAAATATTTGGCAGCAAACCTATCTGCTTCTAATCAACTTACTTATTTACTCCAGTTCCCATTCTCAAAAATTCCAGCATTGAAATTGAAGGAAACAGAAAGGTAAGAATAATATCAGGCCCACAGTTTTGGCTTTGCTTTATTGGATGCCTGCAGTAATTTCATTAATAACAAATGAAATCATTAGAGATACCACTGTAGAGAGCCAAATATGATGTAAGAAAAGTGGAATGTGAGTAAAATGAAGCGTGTGATGAACAGGCTCAGTTGAAAACGAACATATTTGCCAAATGCATTAAGGAGAGAAACTTGCATGGGTTCAAGGATGTGCCTGGGACGAGTTCTCTTATTATTTTTTACAGAGCCCAAGATAATATATCTTGCTTCAGAGACAGCAGGCAAAACATGAAATTCTGTCTCTTTTAAGTCTATTTTAAAAACGTATGCATGCTAATATCAATCTTGATATGAAAAGTGAGAAAGAAGAAAAAAGTTTAAAAGAAGAAAAAGCACAGATATTATTAGTAAGATAACATAAGCTATTCAGAAAAACTCTGGTGTGCTTTTAGTGCCTTCTCCAGTGGTACCCCTCATGCTCGGGAGAAGTTGTTGACAAAGTATTTTCTGAACTACTCCATTGTCTTATTTTAAGTTCTGTCCTAAACCTCTGTTTTGATATGTTGGGACAGTAAACAAGGCAAATGCAAATGCTGACCAATATTATCCTCTTGATTCCTTGTTCCTCTTTATCCAGCTGTATTTATCTGTGTATCTTAAGTTATGCACAGATGTTCTCTTCTGAATCTAGCTGGAGTATTATTAGCAGCAGAATCAGTGTATAAATTAACAGATTTCTAAGGGAAATTGGGAAGCCCCATTTCTTGGAGCTTACAGCTGCTGTAGGGTGGACAGTGCCTAAAATAACATACAGAGTATTGGTGTGGTGGATCAAGTGGGTAGTTTTGTCTAATAAATTTTTTCTACTTTAAGAGTTCAAGGTATGTTACAAAGGCTGGTAAAAAGTGGGGTAGCTATACAGAAATCAGACACCCTAAGTCAACCTTCTTCCCATGCTTTTAAAATCATGTTGTTTTAAGAAAAATAAAAAAAAATCTAGAGATGGGAGATTTTTAAATCACTTCCCATGCTTAAAATCATTTTGTTTTAAGAAAAATAAAAAAAAATCTAGAGATGGGAGATTTTTAAATCACTTCTGAATGCAAGCCAAGATGGATAAAATTTTGCAAGAAAAATTGCATGGATATTTCAGTTACCCCATGTATCAACACTTAGAGAAAAAAACATTATTTCAAATCTAAATACAAACTTTAGCTAACATTCAGCTTAGACCAATAACACTGCCATGTCTGTTCCTCATCTCTGTGGTATATCCCAACCTGAACTGTCGCTGTTTCTATTTCTCCACCTTTATAGTAGAAATCATCATTGCTCTCTGAATTATACTTCTCCATAGAAACCTTCAGTAGTTCCTTCAGTTCTGGACTGTCTTTTGGGATAGTCTCCGGACAACCACTGCAAGTGTCAGGATTTACCGTGTCTTCAACTGAAAGAAACCCAACAGATTTCAGATCTAAGGAACAAAAGATTCAATGTAGATATAGGCTGGGAAAAACAGTTAGTTTTAAACCCCTGCCTTCTGGAATGCTTCGTATTTGGGTCTATGAAATGAAAGCAAAATATCTTTGAGTTTTATATGACCAGCATTATCATATCTTGGTTATCTAAAAGAGCACTGCATCAGCATCTAGTGTTGCATTGGACACCTAACAACAGTTTTCTCACAGAAACAAGAATTGTGTGTACCAATTGTGGGTAGCTAGCAAATAAAGAGAAGGAACACCTATATATATATATATGGAAGGACCTGAATCAAGTGGAACAAGAGGTGTATGTTATTGGCAATGAATGTGTTGAAGAATATTGTTATCTTTTCTTGAAGAAAAACAAGTCTGAATGGGTGAGAATGCAGCACTTACTACATGGAGCAGTACTGTACTCCCTGTTCTAAAGCTCTGGAGCTGTGATAATCTGTGTCTAAATAGATGGCTGGAGGAAAAAGTAACAATAAGAAAACCATTTGGGAATTTGACAGTAATGAACCTATAAATTCTAAATAATTTATTTACTAGGGGAAAAAATAAGCCTCTAACATATCAAAAGTAAGTATAACCATGCAATATGAAAAAAAAAAAAAAGGTAGTATCAATAGGTGAATTACCAATTTTGGACAAAATCTTAAAGTCCTCATCTCCTTTGCCTTTCAAAAGAATACATTGGAGTGCTTTGGAAAGTTAGAAGTTACTTATTTAAACAACGTGATATTAACTTGCTTATCACTGTAGTGGAAAAGGAATCAATTTTTGTAAGACAGTTATACTCTTTGAGTTTGTATCTGTTAATCTCCAAACGAGAGTCAGCAACCAGCTCCATGTCATGCAAATAGGGCAGTATACAAATGATAAAATGTAACTTTCAGCTGCGTATGAAATACTTGTAGGAAGTGAAAAAAATCTGTGGTAATATTTCATTAAGAGGCAGTGCTTTTTTGGTCCCAGAAGAATTACTTTATCTTGTTATTATCTGTTTTCATCTCTTGCATTTTTATTTTGTCTTTTTTTACAACTGTAAAAAAGCATTGAAAATTGCAGAACGTTTAAAATTGATAGTGCCTATTACATACCTGGAAGCTTGCATTGGCTTGCAATATCTACGATCTGCGCATGAAGATTTTCATATGCTTTGGCATCACATTTACCTACACGCTGGAGTAAAAACCCAAAACAGCTCCTTATTATTCAGAAATAATGAATAAGCTCACAGCCTAATACCTTCCTGCTAACAGAATAAGTCAAGCATACTACTAATAATTCCTTCCTTCAGTACACTGGGAGCAAGAAGCCTGACAGATAGTCTGCAGAGCCAATAAATGATCAGGGTTCAAAAGGACCACCCAGAGAAAATAAAACCATAAAAGAGAAGCTAAATGAACTATTTGTATGTGTTTGTAACAGAAGGAAATGGGGGGGTTTACAAGCCAGAATCCTATTTTATGGAGAACTCCCGGGAATTTCTGTCTCAAAGTGTAAAGACAAAAAAGAAGGTTACACAATTAACAAATCAAACATTACTGAGTTTCTGGTATTTACTCAGGTGTTCTAAAGGAACTGTGGTAAATGACTTGCTTAAAATTGCCTTGATATCTTAGGGCTGGAAGAAAGCAGATGTTGATCCTGTTCTTTTTTTTTAAAAGGTTATAGACCCATAAAACTGATGTCTGTACCATTCAAATTATTAGAAATGGTAATAAGGAAAGAACTAGGAGGCCTGAATACCTCAAGGAGAGACTGGGGTTTTTGTTGTAAACAGAAGTTGTATTTTGCAGATTTGTCAAAGTTCCTCAAAAGCATCAATGAAAGTGGGTAAAGAGACCTGTTGACTAAGTATACGTAGATTTTCAAAAAGGTTTCAGTGAAGTCCCTTGTCAAAGACTCTAGAGGAAACTAATCAACTGTAGAATAAGAAGGAAGATTGTTAGAATTCAGGATCAAGATCTTAGGGCTATGACAGATACTTGAAAGTGTCATCCATAAAAAAATCTGCTTAGTAGTGGTTTAGAAAAAATAATAAAAAAATAAGCCTTGACATTATTACCCAGGTTAAAGAGAATGACATTATGCCCCACTATAGCTCTGTGGTTCACATGCATGTTGAATACAGTGTGCAATTCTGGTCCTCCCATTTCAGAACGAATGGTACAGAGCTGAATAAAGGTATGGAACAACTTTGGTGGACTTTGGTCATTCCAGGGTATAGAATATTCTTGGAATATCATATTCTAATAATATCTGTCCATGATATGTTAAGCAAGGCTGCTTAACAGTTCAGTGTATAAGTGATAAAGATCCAATCCCACAAACTGTGCGTGATCAAAGCCGTATGTGAATGAGGTAGCACTCCTGCATCATGTGAGGTGGACAGAAGTCATTACCTCTAGGTGACAGGTTGGGAAACAGACTTAAGCAGATTAAGTAACTTCTTTAAGGTTTAAGGGCAAACGTGCGTAACGGAGGGATTTGCTTCAGCTAGTCTGATTCTCTCTCTATTATTATTTACCACAGTGTTGTCATTCTTTCCTTTTTTGATCAATGCTTCTGAAACATTCTGAAACATTCTTGAGACATCCAAGGAGTACTTTTTGAACAGGAGAGGCTCTTGTATGTAACACTCAACAGTGCACCTCCACAACAGCTGAAACAGATGCGAGCCAGGACTCCTGTGGTTCCTCCCCTCCCATTTACCATCACTGTTCATTATGACTCTACGTTCCTGCCCTCTACCTTGTATTTGCAGAAGCATTTGTCTGACGCCACGGTGAGGCTAGTTCAGGGAGGTCGGTTGAGAGAGCAACCCTCTATTTTTGGTACAGTTAATTCTGTTCCAGGTCAGAGAAGCAGAGGAAGTACCTGGTTTTGCAACACTTTTAGCTAGAGTATGTATGTTTGTTACTAAATTTCTCTTGAAGCTCTCTTATTTGGACTGTGGTAGAGGTTAAGTAATAATTCAGCTATGTACTTTTCTTAGAAAATATGTCTTAAGCTGGAAAAACAGTGCTAATTTTAATTATCGCTTTTTGAGTTGTACCTGAGTAACTCCTTGAATATCTGGATAGGAAATTCTCGAGGGATTTATTATTTGGGTGAGACTGTTTAGATTCTATAGAGTAATCGGTAAACATTTCAGTGGTCATCTTAGTTGCTGATTCAAGAGAAGGCATGGATGTTCTAATTGAACATCTAATTGTCTATTCTAATGAATAGACAGTTATCTATAAGCCTGGATTTAAACTTCACTCACAAAGTGAAGCAAGACTATAAATATTTTCTTGAGTCAGGTCTCAATGATTATTTGTTAATATATTTTCTTGATAAACAGATTTTGAAGATTACTTACACCTCTAGAAGTGGTTTTGCACTCTGGAGTTAGATCTTGAAATTGGTCTTTCGAGCAATTAGTCTCCTCGATTTCATATTTAATTACGTAATTCCATCCAGCTACCACCTGGAACAGATATTTAGGAGGTACATTATGTAAACAAACACAAACTTGGAAGTTAAACTATTAAATGTGATTAGCAAAGAAAGCAAAACTACTCTTCTAGTGCCTTCCATCCATCAAATCACTGTGCAGTCGTTGAGCCATAGAGTATTCATGGACAGCAAAAAAAATCTTGACTTGTGATACAAAAAGTAAACTAAGTCATGCATATATTAGAACTGCACTTTGTATTTGGATTCCACTTCTCCTGGCAAGCCTGCAGCCTCATAAGGCTTGGTTTCTTGCACTTTCCTCCAAAGTATCTGTTACTTATTATTCCCGGTAACAGGAAGCTGGTCTAGATAGATGACTATAGTAATACAGCTTGGCAAGTCCTACGTTCCTGAGCGTGGGACATAGTAAAACAGCATCTGAATAATGTAACTTTATACTGCTGGCATAATTTGTTATTGAGTGTCCTGCATTTGTCATCTACCTGTAATTGGTTCTGCCTTGGGCTTTACCTTCCCCCACCCGCTGTTTTGTCCAGATTTGTGACCCTTTTTTTAATTTTCTCTCCAGGAAGCAGTTCACTTTTCCTCACTGTGGCTACTGCTTCTCACCCATGAAATCTCTCCATGTCACAGTGTTGGATCAGGTAGCATTGGATTAAAAAGGGGAAATAAGAATCAAATATAGGAACTTTCCATCCCAGATCAATTGAAGTGGAGGGCTCTGACTAGTTTCTGTTGGCTAGAAGTGACATGGTGGTTCTTTTTCCAGCTGCTGGATTGCAGTCTGTCTGTGACATTTTGTCATGTGGCTTAAATGTTGTGCAAGCTTGTCTTTCAGCTAAGAGGATCGTTGCCATCAGTAAATAGAAGGAGGACGGTCTGAATTAAATCATGGGTCAAATTGACATGAGACCAGAAGATGCTTTTTGGCTAAGTAAATACATACACATTCAAAGAAAAGGGTCTGTATTTGGTGTCAGGTTGCATACTAGTTGAAAAACAAATAAGAAACTTAACTTTCTAGCAACGTCACACCAATCCATAGGAGAACCTTTCACAGGGAAATAATTGTTGCATGGAATACCAGATGACACAGAATTTCTGCAACCTGAGCAGTCCTTTCTTGCAAAGCAGATATTCCTGTGTGCAGATAGCACAAGCAGCAAGTGACATGCTGGCTTTTTGTTGTTCTTACCCATTTTTCCTGTATGGGGTTTACCCTTCCTATAGCGTATAGCAGCTGTTGACATATGGGTCCTATTGCATTGCAAAAACATAGATGCCTGCTGCTGTTTGAGAGGCTGTAGAGTATGAGACATCTGTGCAGGCTGGCAGTTTTGGCACAGAACCTAGGAGAGATCTGCTCCTGCTGGAGCTTCAGGGAGAGGCCAAGCAGAATACCCAAGAGCATCTGAGATGACACAAGATCTCTGTGTCAGCACCGAATGCAAAAAAAACCTGGTGCTAAACACTGGTTAGCTGCAACTGCAGATAAAGAAAAAAATATGTTTACTATCAGTTTGTAAAGTTGACAGCTCTGAAAATCCAGTAGGTAACTGCTATGATTCCTTAAAAATGAAGAGAATTATTTACAGGGTCTACACTCTATATGCATTTTGTATGCATTTATTATGAAATATAAGCCACCTTAAAATAAGAAACGTATACATAAAACAGCCAAGGTACCTGGTTTTGGGGTTTTTTTAGTAAAATTTAGAGAAAAAATCATACACAAACCTGTCTTTTAGCTTCTTTTATTCCCACAAGCTTAAAAAGGACACGTTCAGCACTGTGCCTGTTAAACTTTTGAATGGCTTGTTTCAGAATTTCAGACACTTCTGAACTGTCACTTGATATAGGATGGAAGCATCCAAGACATGTAGCCTCAGTAAGTGTTATCTTTGGCGTAGCTGGAAAAGAAACAAACCAAAAAATATAGGGCTTCATGTAAGACAGCCTCAGGTTTTAATTTTTCCTATCTAGGAATGAGACAGAAGGTTCAATGAGCAAGAACCTTTCTGCTTTTAATTGGAGTGATCAGCTAAATCCGCATTTCAGTTTCAGGGTCTGCAAAGACATTCATTGTATTTAGAAACATGCTTTGGTTTGTGGTGGTAGGGGCCATCCATGACATTTGGATCCAGGCATGGTTTCAGCAGCAAACTTCATTCAGAGGAGTGAGTTCAGGAGTCATTGAATGTCTGAAAAACCTTGCATGTAGTTTTGACACCACTAAGGAAGGGTCATCCCTCATTCAGTCAGGGAAGAAACAGTGGAGGCTACAACTAAGGAGATGTTCTTAAAATTCTTCAAAGCTCACCCACTGTGTACAGCTGCTTACTATCCTCACCATGTTTCAGGATGGGGACTTTGACAGGCATGTTTTGGCTCACCCAGGTGAACTGCTCTGACTCCAAGCTCCTTAGGGACTGTAGTTGAACTGTTCTACTGCTGTGTTGTTTGAACTCCCCCGATAGTCACTTTGGCTGCCAGTTACCACTTGGTGTTACCTTCAGGCTTAACCACCTGGACTGGCTGTGGATAGACAAGCTTGTCGGGGATGCTCAAACTTCTGTTTCCTACTACTAATCCTATTAACTCTTTTTTCCTTTCTAGTAATCATGGATTGGATTTTCATAAATTAATTTTATAGTTCAGTACATAAATTAATTTCATGATTCAGTGAGCTTGAGAATTAAAGTGGGACAATATGTGGTCTCTGTGGAATTGAAGTAAAATTTGTGTGCCTGATCCTCAGCTGGCATAAACTAGCTTTAATGGAGTTACGCCAGCTTGCACCAGCCAGGAAACCAGTCCAGGCTCGATACGGTCAAACAGTTCCACCCAGAAGGCTGAGCAGTATGGTACCTAACATGGTGGGGAAATCCCTCACCAGTTAGGGTCTATTGTTTCACTCTGTTTGAATCCTTTGGATTTGATTTGGCTCCTCTGTACGTTTGGAATATCTCAGTGTAAGCAATACTATTTAGCCTTAGCTCTCCAAGGGGTACTTGAACAAATTCTGGCCCTTCTTATTTCTAGCATCATTTATTTTGACTCAGTAATGACAAATATATACGTTACAGAATAATGTGACCATGTTTTCAGGGAGTAATCACAAAGGAGAGAAGAAAACAACAGTACACCCAGTTCTAAACCGACTATGGTCTCAGCATTTTCAGAAGGGCTGAACAAATGTGTATTCTTTTTTCAGAGTTGCTATAACTTGGTAACGAGATGAGCTTCTTAGGCTGAATACGTGATTCATTTAATTTATGTGTGTTTTTTTAGCTTTCTAAGCACATATTCAAATGCAAATTTCCCATGCATTCTCTGTGGGATTCACACACCTTTTACTGGCAACTAGATGTCACCATTGCCCTACAAACACGTCTAAACCAAGTGGCGTTTATTCAGTAGCAGAACATGGAGTTTGTGTGTACTGCAGTTCCTAGAAGGACACTGGCTGTAGGTATAGCCATTTAAGCTTTAAACAAGCTAACCAGGAATAAAAAACAAAGATAAGCTGTCAAACATCTCAGAAATCACAGTAAATATTTCTGTAGTTAATATGCACTTAGCTCCCTGCTACCAGTTAGACGGATATTTTAAAACTAGCTTGTTATGTCTTGCATGAACAGTAGGCATAGGCACATAGAGATCTCAGTTGCAAAGCTTTAAAACAATGTGATTTCTTTCTAATAAAGGAAATTACTAAGTGAACATAATAGTTATATACGAATGTCTTATAGGCAAGAAATGTAGTACTGCTTATTGTTAAGGTCTAAAAGATATCAGAGTCTCTCTTACATAATTACATCACTGCTAAATTTTTATTTTGTAAATGAAATTTTTTTTTGGTTCTTTTTTTGGTTGGGATAAATATTTGTTTTGGTAAACTAACAGAAATAATATAGTCATTTTTAGTTTGGAGAAAATTGAGGTACGATTTTTTCTCATAAAGGTTTTTTCTAATAATTTCTTGCACAATTTTATATTTGAATAAGTAAGGACAGAAAATTAAAGTGTGACAAGTTGTATCTAGTCTCTAAGTTACTGATATGCTTTTGGTCTTAAGCAAATTCATTTTAACTTGGTATAATTCCAGTGTTTGAAGAAACTTACTACTGGCATGCGCCGGTTTTCATTACCCTAGATAGAAAATGCCAGTGCTTCACTGACTTAGCCTATATGTGTATAACAGTGAAGTGAAATTTTATCTTTAACAAGTAGTTGCTTATGAAAGATTATTTATAAATGTCTGAGTAGAATGATAAGGAGCTCCTACCTTTAAAATCACCTGAAAGTCTCAATATTATATTTTTCCCATTCTTATTTGTCAACGTACTTGTTGAATGCTGCCCCAGACAGTTACATACCTGGAAAAATTTTGCAATCTTGTGAAATGTTACTTGTTTTTTCAGCATTATTCATGTGAACTTGAGCTGTGCATTCTCCTGTTTTCTGCAAAAATATATGACAACATTTGTCTTAAACTTGCTGAAGAAAAATACAGTGCTATATATTCCTCTAGCTATTGAACAAAGTTGACAGTTGCAAATTGAGTTTGGGGAACAAGTTCATATGTACATTTGTAGTAATGTCTGATTTGCTGTTTTGTTACTGGAAAAGGAACGGTGTTGTTGATTGTGAAAAGAGTAGGGGATGAACTGAGCAAATAATCTGAAAGATTGCTTTATGATTGATGCTTATTAATTAACTAAAGAATTTACAGCCAGAATAACGGAAATGAACACATCCTCATAAATAAAGTCTGTATAAATTGTGTATTTGCCTAATTTCCTTTCTGCTAGTACAGGATATGCAGCAATGATCATGGCATTCCACATTGATTCAAATGATATTATCACCATCATCCCTTTCTTTGCGTTGTGTACCGTGTGAAATAACAGTGACTTCCACTGGAAATGTGCAGTGTTCCCACATGCTATGTGTGCCCCAATTGTACCTCCTCTAGGTGCTCTCTAGTAGCATGAGCCAGACATGCTTTGCATTGCTAAAAGCCCTCTGGTAAATTTTCTGCCGTAGTGGCTTCCATGTCAGTATTTTTGTTGGTGCAGATCTGAAGTCAATTTAGTTATGCAAGTTTCCATTACGCATAATTAATAGAAAGTTTTACAGCCATCACTCTCACAGTGCATGTATCTTATGTTGAATTTACTGTGAACCTTCATATTGAAGAGCTGAAATGTTCCCTTCTGCACATATTCAGGATTATAATGGTAAACTCACTATTATAATGGTTAACTTTAGAGTTGTAAATATTTCTGTACTGTACTTTAGTCCTATAAGCGCTCAGAAGCAACACAGCTAAAAAAGTTAAATTCTCTACTGTATTTTTCCCCAGGTGACTGCAGTTCGGGTCATTATGCTGATGTTTCTGGACAGAGAACTTTTAAAGAGGACAGATACTTACAGCCTCTGCAGGTACTTTGTAATCACAGTCTTGCCAGAGTTTGTTTTCCTCAGTGGCACAAGTGGTTTCTTGTATTCGATATTTCACATAGAATTGTGTGTCAGGACCTGCCTGGATAAAAACAATATGCATGTCATCATTTGCATAGTAATAAATCAAGTGAAAAGATAAGAGCTTCAAAAGGTAAATACTATCCATTGGTTACCTTATATTTTATAGTATAAATATATATATACACCCCTTATATTTTATAGTATAAGGTAACATTAGCTGCTGGTCTCCATGCAAGGTCTCCCAAATCTCGGTAGTTCAATACTTAACTTATCTAATTATATTACTGAGCCCTTACTTACAATTACAATATGTTGATATAATAGATATGGTATGCTCAACTACCTTCATTTTAACTTGTAATACCAAGGGTTTTAAAACCAGAAGGAAGTGGTTAGGTTTTATACTCATATTCAAATGTACTCCAAATAAGCAAATTTGGGTTGCTGCTTGGATAGTTGGCATAATTACCAGCTTGGACTGTGCTCCTGTCCAACTCCCTCACACTCACTCTTGGCCTTCTCCCAGATCTGTCTGCTTTCCTTCTGTACAACTCTACGGGCAGCCCAGAAACAGCAGCCAGCAACCCTCAGGCAGCCCGGCAGTGCCCAAACTGCCTTTACTCTATGGTAACAAACAGAGCACTTAAGCTGCCCTGCCTGCTTGGAAAGGGGCGAGGAGGGCATATGCTCTGGAGACAGCCTTTGGCGGTGCCTGCAGTTTTCCTATAGGCATTAAAGGCTGAGCTGCTCCTGAGGGTAGCCTCAGGAATCCCGTAAGATGAAATACAAAGTATTAAGCAAAGTTTGGCCTGGCCAGTGGAAGTGTTTCTGATGTTGGTAAATCAGTAGGGGGGATTTTCTCCTTGCTACAAACTGAGCAGTGAGCCTGTGCCTACAGGTAACATTAACACACTGCAAGGTTTGTAGTTCATCCTTTAGAGGAGATATAAAGCCAGAAGTTACTAATCTTTTACGTAACATTAACACTGCAAGGTTTGTAGTTCATCCTTTAGAGGAGATATAAAGCCAGAAGTTACTAATCTTTTTTCGCCACTAAAAATGCTCTGCCTACGTGCCTTTTCAAATACAAGCACAGCAGCTGCTGTACTTCAACACTGGTTATCCTCAAGTGATACTGCTGGGAGAATTAAATGATAATTCTTGCCCTAGTGGTACCAGGAAAGTGAAGCTGAGCTGATGTGGGTGGAATACACTGGATTTACGCTGGTGTAGACACCGAATTATATTCGGTGTTCTCTCAATTCCTGTTGTGTATTGCTACAACTACGAAGAGGTGTAGAGGTACCTGATATAATGGTTGCAGGTTGTAAGACAGGATGAAAGGGTCTCTAAAAATATAATGGACTTAATCCTCAGCAGGTATAAATTGACATTTATGGAGCTGCATCAGGTTATACTGTCTGGGATGTGGACTTAAAAAGAGCCAATTCTCTTCTCTGTTACAGTGTTCTAAATCTGCAATAAATCAGCTCAGTGAGTAAATGAAATATGTGAGAAAAGACATTATTTCTGTATGTTATTTGTTGTTGGTTTATTTCATTATTATTATGAACAGCTATGCCTTTAACTGGGGCAGGTTCAGTCTTTCACCAGTCAGCTTTTATGTCTTATTACCTTATCAATAATGAATGTACATGAATATGTAATAACCAGCTATTTAATTAATGCATTCAACATTGTGAGAGTAGCAATGAGTAAAATCTATACTCTTTCTAGAAAAGGAATATTGAATATGATGAAATCTATATTGCAGATTCCTTTTCTCTGTTTTTTACTTAACATCATAGTTAGATCAATGATTCAAAGTAATAATTGATTGCAATAAATATGTATTCTTAAAAATAGAACGTTGTTTAAGATAAAATACTGAAACTAATATCTGTCCATCTGAACATCAGCAAAAGGAAGGTGGTGTTACAGCTCTGATATAAAGATGTTTGCATTTGGCTATTGTTAAGGATGTGTGTAGTTCAGTGAAGAGAGTGGGACTATTCATTTGTTTGATGTTAATTGTGTAAGGGGCTTGCCAGATTTTAGTCTTTGTCACTACATGCTAAAATCTCCCCAGTTTGAAAACAGGAAAACTAGACAGTAGGTGCCAGGAGATGTGGGCAGTTTACTGTAGGGCATTTAGCAATTCATGTCCCCTTTCTGAGGTCAATTTCTATCTGGGTAAAACCATCTTGTGATTTTGGAGTGCAAAATATTCTCTCTGACACTGGGTTTCTTGTGTTTTACATCTGAAAATCCAATCCAGTAGAAAAAAATGCTAATGTTATTTTCAAGTAAAGTAATGCTTGTCATTATTATGGTAATATCATCTTTGTATGCCTCTCAGAGGTAAATACTCTTTTGTTAGATTAACACTATATAGAAGGACTCCAGGCAAAGGATCATGTTTCATTCTTTTTTTCTTCTATAATTTTAGCTATCGCCCTATTTGACTAAAATATCACCTAGTGCTTTTAGATAGATCTGTGACTCAGGACTAGTGTCAATCAAATAATATTCACAAACAATTTATTCAGAATATTGCCAAATTTTATCAGGTCATTCTTTTTTATGTGTGATACCAGCTCTTCCCAAGTCAAGATAATATTCAGGTTTTTTAGTAAGTGTTTTTGCCATTGATCTGAAAACCTTACTGATGATGGAAAGGGGTAGAATACCCAACAGAGAAAGGAGAAAACAGAGTGGACTAGTAAGACAAATTGTATTCGTGATAGAAATTTTCTATTCTTTAGTCCTTGCATTAATAAGCAATTCACCAGCACACATAATTCCATTGATAAAAACATAATATACATCCCTGCTTGTCACGGTAACGAGTATATTATTGTTCAAGTATTTCTTTGATTTTTTAAAACGTTTTTGGAAGACACTTTGCTGTCATGCTTGCTGTCTTATGAACGAGATGGAGATAATCTGATTCAGAGTGCATAAACAATTCCAACATTTTTTTTTTTTCCAAAGTCTACTTACAGTTCTCTTGGCTTCCATCACCACATATAGAGCAAATTGATTACCAGCTGCTCTGTCTCCATTGTATTTCTTCAGTGCTGTGTCGACAGCTTTAAAGACATCAGGGTCATCACAGTCCAAAAACTCAAATGGAAGAGGGGTGGCTCTGCTAGAGAAAAAACTACAGCAGAGTGCTAGTACAATGAAAGGTTTCATAACTGGACAAAAAAGGCCCCCTGAATTAGAAGGCTCTTTAAAAACCAAATGGAAAAGGAATGCCTGACAGGGTTTTAGTCACCACTTCTGTTTTTCAGGAGCAATAGCTAAGTAAACAGAATGAGTAGGTTGCTGGGGTTGGTTGGTTCTCGTCATACCCTGTTTATACTGCAAATAAACTTTGAGTTTATCTAAATAAACTTTGTGTTGTCACCAGAATGACACTAAGGTTATCCACCTGCCATCAAGATAACAGGCTAAATGGCTGCAGCTGGGGACAGGTTTAGACTAAGCAGGATGGCCCCTGAGCAAAAAAGAAAGCAGAATGTTTGTAGCTTTCTGGCTTCTTAACATCTAAACTGCTACTGAGAATGAATTTTAGAAGGCTTAAATAAAACACCCAAGAAGGTCACAGTGGCAATGAAGTTCTGGTTCTGGACAACAGCCCTGTAAATTTTATAGATCTGTTTAGTGTTCAGACTGCAATAGTTCTGAGAAGTCAGAACATGTTTGAAAAAAGTCTTTGGACAGATGCATATCATTGAATGTCACATAACTCGTCAATAACACTTGATAAACATTGTCCTTCATGCTACTATTGGAAGTGTCCATCTTTGCCGCCATGTGGAGACTGCCTTTGGACCATGGATTAGTCAGTCTTCATAATGTTTGTTATCATTACAGACAGGGAAAGTGACACTCAAGAACAAGGGATTAAGTAATGTTGCCTATTCTGGCAGAGCCAGAATTAGAGCTGGCAGGGAACATACGGTGCTTGTCTCCAGTGTTGAGCACCAAATAGCTTTGCTTTGAATCTGTGAACACCTTGGGATTGCCTCAGCTCCAGTGCTCCAGTTGTGTCTTGCTACAAGTTTTGGTTAAAGAAAATGCACTTTAGAGACTTCGTGGATAAACTAGGCCAGAAATAAGGTTGTTTGTACATGATAATGCACTTTAAAAAATTAGACAACTTTCACTGTTACACAAAATGCTGTCCCCATTTTGTTTCTTTTTCTTCCATGTAGCCCTCACACTGTATTTTACTTTATGCCATTAAAAAGCTACTTTGAGGACCAAATTACTAATTTTTTGAGATTAATCCCATGTTCTTGCTTATGAGATAACTGTTCTGAACTAACTCATTGGGGTCCCAGGTCTGTATGAATGGACTTTACCTTGATGGGGGCTAGAGTATAAAGAGACATCAGTATTCTTTCTTCCTCCCCCTCCCAGCTCAGTTTCCAGTGAGGAAGGTTCAGTGATAAAGAAAACATTTACATGAAAGAGTTATTACATGCATCTGCTTTTCTCCTCCTCTGAGAGCAATTATGAACCATTTGCAAAAGGCTGTCCTTGAAGGCAGTATTTCTGGTATATCACCACCAGCAACTGTAGCAATGGAAGTACCTGTGCAGGCCACCCTGCAGTGTTACACTACAAGTCATTAACTATTCTCAGACCTTTTCTAGATAATGGTGGTTACCCAACCACCGTTGTCAGTTTATGCTAGAGTATGCCTCATGGATGTTTACTGTGCAGCTAAACATCCATAGTAACAAAAAAGACAAAACTTTGACAACTGTGTCAAAAAAAAAATGCTTACATATTTTTATTTTCTTTGAATCTTTATAAAGCATGAATGTAGTACCATGGATCATTTTTTACGGAAGGCAGTCAACTTTCCTCTAGGTCAGATTTCCTCAGAGAAGTACATTATAATTATGAATGATGAGAAAATGAAAGATTTTAGATGATAGTTTTCACTATTAGGGAATTTTCCTTTTTGTTAGAACTAAAGGAGCATTGTTTGCTGGGGAGATTTGTACACATTCACATTATCTGAGGGACTCAGAATTTTGAGCCTTTCAGTCACAGTGGAGTCTGAGATAGCTGGGATCAAGAGGCAGGTTGGAATACTTGTCTTAGTCATTATTTTCAGTGCTTCTCCTCCCTAGAAATTGTATGCTTTTTCCCCTTCTCCACATGCTGTTTTCATTCATTGTACAACTGTCATTGGCCCTGCAACTCCCAAGCCAGGAACATCTTTCTCTGAGGTCATGTAGGAGAATTTTCTGCCATGGAGCTATGTGGAAATAAAGACAAAATTTTTGGAAGAACAAGTTTGGGGTTTCCTGGGCATGACTTTGATTGTGTAGGGTGATCTGGAAAACCTGGAGCTTCTGGCATCTCCTTTAGACTTGAGCCAGTGAAGGGAATACCTTCACCAGGGCTGGAGGAGTGAGGGTTGCTTTGGGATAGCTCGGGAAAGTTTGCAGCAGGAGGTGTGAGAGAATCCTGATGGTTTAGAACTGGAGTGCGATAGACAGCTCCAGTTATTTGGAGTGGAAAGGACTTTCCCGATATGTTTGTCTTATTGCAGTGATGTCTGTAATAGTGATGATAGAGATGAGGAGGGTGTCCTGGAGGAGGAGGGTGATGTGGTCCACGATGGGGAGAAGGATGGTGGTGATGTGGTCCATGAGGAGGAAGAGGACAGTGTGGCCTACGATGGGGAGGAGGAGGGTGGTGATGTGGTCCACCATGGGGAGGAGGTGGAGGACAATGGTGTGGAGGGTGAAGGTGGTGATGTGGTCCACAGTGGGGGGGAGGAGGAGGAGCAGGTCCTTCATGGCTGTCTTGATGTTCTTCATTGAAACTATGGTTATGCTCAGGGTCTTCAGGTCTGGATTGAGAAGAGGGTGGACATCCATGCCTGTGATGATGCCTGTGATGATGCCTGTGATGATGTCTGTGACCAAAATGATGATGGGGATGTCTGTGTGGCTGTCCCAGAGTTGAATATCTGCATCTTTGCCCATAGTCATGCTGCTGTTTATAAAAACACCAGTGGAGGAAATATTAAGTGAGATGTTAATAAGACAGAAGAAAGTGGTGAGAAAGAAAGAGAGGTGGGAGTTAGTAGGTTTGCATTTACAGTTCTGGTGATCTGTAAGGAAAAAAAAACTGTGTTTTTTTCAAGATAGAAGAGAAGGACTAGATGATAAAATGCCAAATTACTGAAAATCACCTGGCAATACTACACCATAACAAAATGAAATGATATAACCAACGGAGCAAAATTTGTGATGGATCAAAACAAAATAAAACCCACACTGGAGTAGCTGTTGTAATATAGACTGGAATACCAAATATGATAAAGATCATCTCCCCTCCTCTTGCTTTCTGAAATTCCTTTGAACTTGTTTGCCAATCTCTACTAACTTTAACTAAGGAGTATGATTCGACTGAGAGAAGACACCTTTGGAGGGAGTAGTAGGGACAGCTCAATTCTAATTCATGCTCTGATTGACCTAGCAGTCAAAAGCCACTCTGTCCTGACATGCTGCATCACACCCAGGCGGCAATAAAGGGACATAAACAGCCGTTGCAATCATCTGTCAGTCTGGACTAAGTGAGGTTGCTGTAGCCTGCATGAGGATATAGCCAGAGACATTTCAGTAAGTGAGTACCTACCCAGGGATGGTAGATTTCACAGCTTATATCTGTTTCATCAGGTTCATCTGGATCACTGATAATTCTTGCCTTGCAGAATCCCACGTGCTAAGCAAAAGAAAAGAAAAAAATGCACATCTGGGTTCGTGTGATAGAGTTGATAGAAGCTACTGAAAGTTCAACATTTTAAAAGTTAGGCTAGTTCCTTCAATACCTAAGTATGTTTACATAACTTAGCTAGATCCTGAGCTTTCTGACCAGTGATACTTGTCAGTGATTAAAATATATGCCATTTTTTAGTGTTTTTGACTGTGAAGACCACTTTGCCATATGCATCTAGAGGGTTACTACTCTCTATCTTACTTCTCTTTTGATGTCTGTAAGAAATTGGTCAGCTACTGATGTCTCCAAAATGAGTACCCTGTGGGTGACTGAGTTTTATTCCTTTTTTTTGTCTTTGCTTGTCAAACATCTGTTCAGATTGGGCTATTCTGAAGTTTTGCTCAAAGTCCTCGAAAACAGACACTGTGTAGCTATGCTGTTTCAGACAAAGCTCAAGGTAGAGCTTTCTTCCATATTTATTTTTTGAAAAGTAATTTGTTGTAATCTTTTAGCATTACATCCCTTAGCATCCTGTTTGCTGTGACTTTCACCTCCTGTCCAGTCATTGTGTGTGGAATTGCTCATGTGAAAGAGCACAGAACTCAGGTAAGGGGTTCTGTGTATGCTCTCTGTAGTGGATGCTTTGTCTTTATATATGTTTGGGCCATTAGTAGCCTATTATGATCAATGATTAGAAATGTTAATAGCATTTTACACACACACACCAGTGGTGGCAGCATTGAGAACAGAATTCAAAACCTCTAGCCATCTGGCTTGTGCTTCATTCTAGTGAACTTTTGGCTCCGCTACCGGTTCATTCACAACCTTTTCCAGTCTTCTGGAGTATAAAGAGGCAGAGGAGAAAATGGGTGTAGATAAAACAAAAGTTCTACATGTTTTATTTTTTCCATATTTTTATTTCATTCCTTCAATTTCATTTCTGGGGAATAATTTATTCTGAAATTATGATCTTGCCTATTGTTTCTTTGGTGTAGACTATTACTGTAATGGGAAGGTGGGGTGAGGAGAGTACTTTAATAGTAATCTGCAGACAAGCCTGAATTATTCCACTGTCCATTCTGCTGCAGTAGAGGAAAAAGAAGTAACCCTGGGCTCACTGGGATGACATAATACATGTATTTTTTTCAAGATCTATGACTCATGTTAGTGTAAAAGTTTTAATGAAAATAGCATGAATGATTTACTAGGGAATGGCCACAATTTGAATGTGAAAGCCAGATCCAAACTGAAAAGCTCAGCTCTAGGTCTGTAATATGCTAGACTCCAGTTACATTTAGATTTGAGAGTTCAGATTGGCTCCTCATAGAATAAAAAGGAGCAGCTGTAAAATTAGGATCTGGACTTGGACATGCTGGATTTTTTATTTTGAGTTTGGGTGCATGCTTATAAAAACACTTGCCAATATTGTGGGAAGATCTTCCTGGTGCCACCCATTGTATCAGTTCTCATTCTAAGACTTTACTTACAGCGTGCCAGTCATCCAGAAAATCACATTCCAATGCCTGATCTGCCTGTTGTGTGGATTTAGTACAGTTGGTCTCTTTTATAGAGAATCCTAAAATGTGACCTTCACGGGAGGCAGTCTGAAACCAAGAGGTCAAACAAGAAGTGGTAACAAGCTGTATTTAAAGTCCTGTATTTTTAAAAGCAACCATACTTCATATTGTTGTCAAAATCTGGTCTACCTCATGCTTTTATTACCTGTGCTGTTCAAATGTTCATACATATACGCGTATTCAGTAAGGAACATAGATTAGATAGTTTATACCATACTTGCCTCACACCTTTATGAGTTCCAGGAATGGTTGCTTTATTTCTTTGTCTAGTATGTGTATGTTATAAAACCTGTTACTTTTATAGTGTGTGTTTTTAAGAATTAGCGTCCTTAGAGTCTTCTCCCTAAATTGAACTGCTGCTCCTGTGAAAATACAGAGATCTACTGGATGGCAACCACCCCTTTCCAGTGATGGGAGTGCATAGTACTACAGTGCTGATGTTAGTTTGGGATGAAATTCTGCCAGTTACTGTGAGATTGTTGCTTTCTCTGTTGTCAGTGGCATTATTCATAGAGAAGGCATTACTCCTTTAGAATATGGGAGAAGGCCTTTGTGATCCTATTAAAATCCATAAAGAGGTGTTTCATTTTAATTTCCGACTGTAGTAGTAGTTTGTTTGAAGTCTGTGTTGAAGGTGTCCATAGCATGTGTGTGCATGCAAGTTTCACTAGTTTAACTAAATCGGTTAAAAGTGGATGCACATACTTTATGGTATATTTTTTTATCGTAATTCATAGTTTCTAAGTAAGTGTTATGCAGTCTGTTGAAATCCAGTGGTACAATCTAAATTGTCACTGTAGCTAAAGACGGCAAAGTGTGAAGACAAAGCATTTAGGGAGAAATCCATGAGTCCAGGCAATCTGAAAACAGCCACTTGCTAAATGGGAGTAGAGGTATATCCTGCATGGGACTACAGTGTAGAACACTGTTAAGTTTCTGAGCAATATTAAAAGCTGCAGGGAGGTGGGGGTGGCATGCTATAATTTAGGCAGTTTCCAAGATCAACATGTATTATGGCAGGGGCCATAGGACCTCATTACAGAGGTATCCTGAATTGACACATGTGTTGGCACAGTGATCCTGTGCTGTTTAAGTGAAGGTCTCCAGTACCTACCACAAGAAATTGTGGTGATGTGAGAGTTATACTTCAAATCACCCAAAGAATAAGTCTTCATGTCGACATCACTGAAAGATGGAGGACTTATTTATCAGAGCCAGTAGTTCTTCAAGAGGTACAGCACAGATACAAATTTACCTCCCGTCCTTCAGAGCTCTCAGAGTGCTGCTTTGCTCTGCAGCAGAGAGTCAAAATGATGTTGAGCGTGTTCCACTTTGTGTTGTACCCATGTGCTAAATATTCTGAGTAAAATATTATCTGACTTCAGTTGACAGAATGTATGACTGTGAAAATACACATGACTGTACATCTTGAAGAACTCTGGTCAGTAGCAAATAAACTCTTGCGTGTTATGATATGATAGGCAAATAGGCATTCAAAATAAAAATATGCACACAAAGAAGGCTCTGACATTTTGGATGCCATCACACTGTCATAGTTTTTAGCAGATGAGAAATCCTTTTGTTTTCGCATGCCTAAAGTAAAGTTCATAACAAGTCTTTGCAGAAGCAGGACCTTCAATTTTAAACAGATGATTTATGCTGAGAGGTGACAAACAATAGTTCTGATCCTAGAAGCGTTTGAGTTCTAGTCCCATGGTTTTGGAGCTGCACACAAAATTTTGTCATTTATAAGTAATCCTAGGACAAAATGCCACTTACCATCTTTTCAACTTTGTCCACGTCAAAGTAGTTTGTGTGGTTACCCTCACTGTTGAACTTCTCCAGGGCCTTTGCAGCAGTATTTTTATGTTGCTCGGTGACTTCTAAGACTTCAACTTTCACAGGACAATCTTTGCACTCTAATAAATCAGGAGGAACTGTGAAAACAGAGAGTTTACTAATATTGCGATGGATATTAATACTGTTGGGAGTGTGCGTGTGCCTTTAATGTGAACTCATAATGAGAAACTGAAATGCAAGCGTTTCCTTGAAAGTGAAATGCCTATCCCTCACTCCACAAATACGGGTTTGTCCTGTAACGTGAAAAAACCCCAAACCTGTGAAAATGAATGAATGTTCTTATAAATCTTTTAGCTCCACCTTAGAATCTTACCACCCCAAACAGGCATTCTTTCCAAGTTTACTTTTTTCCTGATATTCGTTATCATGTTTTGATGGACTGGAACGGTGATATCATCTGACATTAATAAAGTCTGCTTTAGAAGCATAGGGTAACCTTAATTCTATTACTCATTCTTAACATTCCATTTGAATTATCTAAAATATGAATTGCAAGCAGATGAATGAATCTGTTACGGTTACCATACACTAGTAGTGCACAGACTTGTAATTTGGTACTAGGGCTGGTTTGAGGTAAGCATTGACTTACAACAGTGGTTATTTTACCTGGACTTAATGTACAATTAAATCCATATAGTTGAGGTTTCTTCAGCAGCTGGCTTGTATATGTGATAATCTTACATTGCCCAAAGTCCTGAGAGGGAAAAAAAAACGCGTGGATTTAATTGGATGTAGGTGATCATAGAAATTATGCCTCCTTCTAATGTACAGTACTTCTAAGAATAACAGATGTGGTCATTAATGGAATGTTTGATCTGGTACCACTCAAAATTTGTATTCACATAAAATAGGAAGTCCCTCTACAAGAGCCTTTATTTTAATTCTCAGTTTGCATGACTGAGTAGACAATGGAAAACTAAACCAGCCTTCTCAGTCATTCTAATACTTATTTACAGTAGGATAATACTAGCTAGCAGGGGAAGTTAGGATGCCAGAGATACTCAAGGTCACATAAATCTTTATCAAAAAGTGGATGGACCTTTTCTTCCATTCATTTTCCCCATCTTGATAAAAAGAGTAAATGTGGTTTCTTCTCTCTTCATGGCCTTCGTGCTTTGTCCTGTGTGGTAGTATCACCACTCTCCTATTTAAATAAAGTTTTGGACTAGTGGTTCTCATTCCAGACTGCATCACTGGACCACAGCAATAAAGGACAAGTATTGCTACATATCATGTGTACTGACACTACCAATATTTCATATTGTCATACCACAAATGCTATGACCGAAAACTGACAAAATATAACACTGGTATTTCTGGCTAATATACTAGGAACATGCTTAAAAAAATAATTTCTAGTGCCCTTTCGTTGTCAGCAAATTATTCTTAAAACATCAGTACTGCCACCAGCAGTGGAATGCGGAGTATATGGTTACCTACTACCAATATTTCATATTGTCATACCACAAATGCTATGACCGAAAACTGACAAAATATAACACTGGTATTTCTGGCTAATATACTAGGAACATGCTTAAAAAAATAATTTCTAGTGCCCTTTCGTTGTCAGCAAATTATTCTTAAAACATCAGTACTGCCACCAGCAGTGGAATGCGGAGTATAGCTCCTTTGAGACAACTAGTTAAATAAAGCTGCACTTATTTGAGGAGTGAACCCTTTTCCAAATCTTTAGCTTATGTTTAACAACTCTAGAATTCAATAGACTTTATTTTATAGTGAGCCATATTAAAGCCTAGTCTTCACTTAGAGATTTTGTGACACAGAAATTTCTGGGCAGTTCAGATGAAGATCAAGTTAATGCAATATTGACATATTACTTGCCATGGAATAGGTGTCACTGTATTCACAAGACTCCCAGTGTCTTCTGGATAATACAGAGCATTCAGTTTCCAGTACATCCAAAGTTAAGTAGAGGACTGATGAATTTCCCTGGAAGAGAAGTGCAGGTAAAAAAGAGTTTGTGTACAAGAAGTTTGGTCTGAAAGAAACTTTTTTTGAAGTAGATATGTTTAATCTTTAATGTAGCTTCCCCAGTTCCTTATTAAGGTTTTTCTGAGCTGACAAGCGTAGAAAGGGTTTAGGCTGGAAGGGACCTTTGGAGGTCATCTTGTCTGGCCACTTGCTCAAGGCAAAGCTAACTTCAAGGTTAGATTCAGCTGAGTTCTATATATCACCAAGGCAGTTGTTCCACAACCTCTCTGGGCCGTTCCAGTACTTAATCACTTTCTCCATGATTTTTTTTTGGCCTTACACCTAGTCAGAATTTCCCTTCCTGCAACTTAGAACTGTTGCCTCTTATCCTTTTGTTGAGAGCCTGTGAGAAGAGTCTGTTGTTAACCTGGCATCCATCAAGTAGGGAAAATGCCAATGTTAAAAAGTTGCCATTCCCTCTTTCTGATTTTCACATAGAACATATTGATCTATTAGGAAATCAGTTGTCTAGGCAGCCAATTATTAGCTACATCCATTTCAAATGTCCTTAGTGACCAAGTACTCTTTCAGAACTTTGCTTCCTGCTCTGTTTGTTCAAGGAGTGATGCAACAAAGCTGTAATAAACCCTACAAAGTCAGGAGCCTTAGCTCTGAAATTCTTCTAGTGTGTTCAGTCTCCTGAGCAAATAGGATGGAGAATCAGAATTTGAGTTTGGCTGCCAGTGTAATGGGATGTGGTGTTAAGAATTATCTGTGGCCCACAGAAACAATTTTGGATTTTTCTGCAGGAAAATGAATCTCAATTCACATTTGGAATGGATTGTTTAAACTTAATGCAACCCCTGTATGGACGGACATTCAGAATGAACACAGACGTATTTTATTTTGTCATTTAGATAAAATAATGCAAAGCCGTTCACTCTGAATAAGTGTCCTCAGGTTTTATGAAATTTCATCCATTCAGATTCCTTTTTCAGAGTGTTTCTGTATAGACGAGACCTTGAGAAAGAGTTACTGCAGTCTAGTGTAATATTTTTATTAGTAAGAGTCCACCAGTGTCATGTTAAACACTAGTTTTGCCGTATGCGTATGTCTTAGCATTGTCTCTATTTTTAAAATAGGGGCTAGGTGATTTGCACAGACACATGTTATTCAATGGCAGAATCAGGAAAAGAATATAGTTGTCCTGGACACCCATCCTGCCTGCTAGCCACATGATTATTCTCTGCCTAGGGGTAGTTAGTATTTCTATTTTATTTTATAAATCCCAATAATTTCAAGCTGCTAGTCAACATATTAGTACAATGCAGACAGAGAAGAGAACAGAGACAGTGAGAAAGACTATTTTTTTCTGGTTTGTATTTATGGGATTGCACTGAATGGCAACGTAAGATAGGTAAGATAGTCTTTTGTAAAATGTGCTATTCACTAGGAGCCCTCTAAAACTGAAATGACTAAATACATTCACTTTGTCATCCAAACTTGTGAAATGCCAGAGAAACCGGTTCATCCCTGGCAAATATTTATTTTCTTCAGCAGGATGCATTTGGATTCAATAAAGCCTAAAGCAGAGTTTGGGTGAAATTGAGTGTCTACATCCAAATATGCAGTAGGAAATTCCTCTGTTCATCTGCTGGATAGCTCTTGGAAAAAAAATTATCTTATATGGTGCCTTCATGGTTGTTTTAAAAGCATCTTGGGCACCAGAGTTCTGCACTGCACAAGCCCAGAACTGTTCTAGTGTGAATACTTGAGTATCTTATGCTTCTAGAACTCCCATGTAAACCCAGTAGAGATCCAGCTGCTAGGAATTGCTCTGCTTAAGTTTCTAAGGGGGTTGATGTGATAGACTTGATGCATGCTATTGCATGGAGATAATCAAAATAATGTTCTGGTCTTTTTTTTTTTATATATATTATTTTTTTAATGTCATCTTGGCAGTGGAGCCAACATAACTTCTTGCGCAATAGTGTACATGATCGGTATGAAGGAGACCACACCTGGTGGCTTTGGGTCTGAGAAGGTACAGAGACCTTACAGGGAGAATTCTTTAGCAGTAAGAGAGATAGAAGGGTCTTTTCTGTTCTTCTAGATTCTGTGTGATAGCTGAAGCTGTGGCCCTGGACTGCAGAGACAGCAAAATTCATTAAGGGGACAAAGCAAAACATAAGCATGGTAGTCTAGTGGTCATAGCATTCATCTGGAAGTGTGAATCCTCAGCTCTGGTCCCTATTCCAGGTTATGGTTCTACAGTTTATATAGTCAATAATTGGTTAAAATGTAGAAACACTGGGATTTTTCTTTTTAGAAACAACTATGGTTTTTCTCGTTCATCCAATGAATTTTGCATGTCTTACTGCCCAGTGGCTCCACTTCACAGGGGTGGCACACACGTAGCTGCATGGCAGCAGTATTCTTCAAGGATGGGAGACTTGAGGGCTTAAATCTCTTAATGCTGAAGAAAGTATACCTGAAGACCTGTAGGAATATGGGCTTTGGGTCACTTTCTGAGCTTTTTCTTGTCCTAACAGGCAGTCTTAAGCAGCTCCATCAAAAACTAGCCTGTTTTTTCAGTTGCCATACTGAGGTCTGTAATACACTTCTTAAACAGTGCATGTGTGCCTGGATTCTAGTTTCATAGCCAAGCAGCTAAAAGGTAGCCAGGTGTATTAGTAAATCTGCATGTCCTTGGTCTCTTTTGTCTACTAGTTAAAGAAATTTTTTGTTCTATTGCTTTTTCTGCTATTTATTTGTTTTAGCATTTAGGCAATCATTGAGAAAGGCTTATGTATCCTCTCTAGGAAACAGAAATAGAAATAGGAAGGAAATAGGAAATGACCGATATGGATTCTCTATCCAGCCCTTCCTCTGTTTTGCTGAGTGGCATTTTCATCTCCTTTGGCTTCCTCTGCTTTTTTCCCTTCCCTCCAGTTATCCAGCTATCTCCAAAATTAAGATAATAACAAAATACCTATCTTGCAGGATACATTGATCTAATTAATGTTAGACATTTGCAGAATAAGAAACCCTCCAAATATAAATTTTGAACATAACATCTGAGACCTGACAAAAGACAGGACAGATTAATTTCCAGCGTTGTATAAAGCCTACTAGTTAAAGAAATTTTTTGTTCTATTGCTTTTTCTGCTATTTATTTGTTTTAGCATTTAGGCAATCATTGAGAAAGGCTTATGTATCCTCTCTAGGAAACAGAAATAGAAATAGGAAGGAAATAGGAAATGACCGATATGGATTCTCTATCCAGCCCTTCCTCTGTTTTGCTGAGTGGCATTTTCATCTCCTTTGGCTTCCTCTGCTTTTTTCCCTTCCCTCCAGTTATCCAGCTATCTCCAAAATTAAGATAATAACAAAATACCTATCTTGCAGGATACATTGATCTAATTAATGTTAGACATTTGCAGAATAAGAAACCCTCCAAATATAAATTTTGAACATAACATCCGAGACCTGACAAGAGACAGGACAGATTAATTTCCAGCATTGTATAAAGCTGTTCAGAGCATCTCTTATGCAAACATCCTGTCGGCCAAGAAAATAAAGGGCATCCAGCATTGTTCGAAATAAAGCTTACATACACTAAATCATGCACAAATGAATACTGAGATAGTGTAAATCAGAGCTGATTCATTGAATTACATCAACATTGCTCTGTTAAAAGCAATAAACATGAGCTTTTAATGATCTGGCTCATTATTTTAAAATCATAGTCTTGTGTAAATCAGCCTTTACATTGATACTTACTATATGTAGTTCTTGTGCATCAGCAACACGGATTAAACCGAAAACATAGCCATCTCTGCGATGTCTGTTGACCAAATCCAGGGCCACTCCTGCATCTGTTTCAACAGTATTACAGTCTGCAGGTGTAATGCTTGTTTTGTTTTGGGCATTAGAGCACTGCAGTAGTGTTAGAAAAAAAGCTGAAGCTAGAAGCAGCATTTTGTTTGTGGTGTTATGTCACTTCTGCCTAAGCTCTGATAAAGCCAGTAGTCTGCTTTTGAATCAGAGTAGCCCACTGAAGTTATAAATGAATGCTAAAAGGGCATGGTTTTATATATGTGTTGTGTCACAGGGCCATTACCTTGACCCTGGATTAATGTTTGCAAACAGCAGGTAAATGATTATATAGTGATTGAGCAGATTTTGAGGAAAGTAGGCCTTATGGAAGGTAGTCTCTGGACTACCCATCAAAGATACTATATTTGTGATTCTTTAAGCAAGCATTCTGCAGTAGTGTTTTACTATGAAAAATATTTAGCTTCTAACAGTATGCTGCTGAGCCTGGCATTAAGAAGGTCCAGTTTATGTATGCAGGTATTATGCAATCTTGGTTTTCTGTTTACTGTAAAAACAGTTGAACTGAAAATATGCTGAAATATTTGTGGTCAGATGATGGCTATATCCATATCCCTGTTTTTACAGATCCTTATCTGGCAGAGAACTAGTGAAAGGGAAACAAGTATGTCACTCAGATTTGGAAAAGGGATGTAGCTCAAGGTACACTTGCAAGCTGGTGGTCCATAGCTTCTATGTGAGTACCTGCTACTCTTCCAGCTGCAGAAAATTTAGAGCAGACTTCTATCAGCTTTACATCATTTCAGACTGGTACACAGAATGGGACTGACTGGCTTAATACTGATGTAATCTAGGCATGGCATGAACTAACATAAAGCTGCCTTTGCATTCTCAATCTGAGCGGTTTTGTGTGCTCTTTGGCTGTAGTAGCCTTCATAGGCTTCTTCAGAGAATTGCTGGTAATTTTTTTGTATTTATTAAAATAATTCAGTACATACTGAGATTCATACCTTTCACAGGATATCCTCTGCTAAGCAGAAAGGAGAAGATGTTGTCTCATTGTATTCAAAATCTTTTATTCAGGATAGTTTAAGACATTCTTAAAAGGCAGTAATCGTTTGTCAAGGAGTGGCTGAAGTTTAAATACAAAATTCAACCTCTGAATAAGAAAATACAAAAATTCAATGTGAGCCCAAAATGACAAGGTCAGATTCAGTTGAGAAATTTTCCAAATCCTGGTTGGTGTGAAGGGTTAGATCAGCTTCTCACAGAAAAAGGTGCTAGCTGTATAATTGTCTTGGGTTTACATGTTTGACTTTGATGTTTTTCTTTGACTTATTTTTCTGAGAAACTTAGGAAAATATAATGGGTAACCCTTACCCCATTTCATTAATCTTTATTAAAAAAAATCCAACTTTTAGCATGTCTGGTGTCTAAGAAATCACATTTTAAAATGCATAGAGCTGAAGCAGTGGCTTTCTTTTATAGTTAGTTCAGGACACACTGAACAGTTCTCTGGTAGTAGATAAGCTAAATGGAGACTCTTATAATATGAGAACCAGGGGCACTCAAAACTAGTGTGAATCAGTTTAAAATGCATAAAAATAGTCCCCGTGCAGTGGGTAGTGAACTTCTGGAACTTGTTGCCGCAGAAAGATGTTGAGGCGGACAGTATCAGCAGGGTCAGAAATGGCTTAGAAAATTTCATGGACGGCGGGTCTTTAAGTGGATGCTAGAAGGACTAAGCAGGTAAGTACTCTTTTAAATCCCTGGTACAATGATTCTGGGTACTGGAAAAGTACAAGGGGAATGGTTTGCAGAAAGGGGGCAGGTCATATGTTTCTCCTAACCACAATTGTCTTTTGCCACTGTGAGAGATGAATACAGGGCTGGGTGAACCACTGTTCTGATGCAGTAGGGCATTTCTTTTGTTTATGTTTTTATAATGTTTCATTATAATAATTCAGAATTTCTTCTGGAATATTGGAAAAAAGCGGTGAAATAAATGTTGTGTAAATAGTCAAAGACATTTGAAATACAACTCATCAGTTAAAAATAATATTCACATCATTGCTGTGTTCCAAATCGCACCCCCATTCATTACTTACAATACTGTTTAATTTTTCAAATGGGCAGCCATATTGAAGAAAGGCATCAGATTAGGTAATTTATAACATAATTCCCTTAGTCGTCTATTGTTTGCAGATTGTTGGTTCATTTTTTCTCCTTTTATTCTGTGCTGTTCATTGTGACACCGATCATTTTCTTGGCAGTGGCTTATGTATTTTTTATGTATGAAATAGAAACACTATGAATAAACAGTAGAAATTGTACAATTCCTGCAAAATTAACTGCACAAGTAAAAGTAAGATTCTGTTCCCACTGTAGAGAGTTTTGTCCTTGACTTCTTTGTAAAAGAAGGATTGGACTCTATTATTAAAGTACAGCATGGACAAGCACTTCAGGCACAGTCAGAGCAGTTAATTAAATATTGGTTGTACTTGAGTCAGTATAATGTATTTTTATCATTTCTCACCCAGTTTGATATCTATTTAATACTTATCTTGTTTTTATATTTATTGCTTGTAAGTTTTGCGTGTTGTTTTAATAAAGCTATTTCTATAAACAGATTGCTGTCAGGAATAGGAATATTTATCTAAACGTGGCATTTCTCTTGACTAGCTTATCAAAAGCTTGTTTATGTCTATGACTTTTACCAAGGCTTGACTTGCAACAGTAAGAGGTGATCCACATTCAAACTTTAAGGAGTTGGTAATAAACATCCATCCTAAACCTTTCTCCAGAAATCTGGGAAAACACACCAAAAAGTGGTTTGTCTTCCCCATGTGAAAAATAGTGTATCAAATGCTTAATAAATAGAACTTTATTCTAGGGGGAAAAGAAAAAGACACCTGACAAATAAAGGAGATTAATATTCAATAACCAATTACTCCTTTCCTAAAGTATAGCCATAACTATTTACAGATACCTCTGATTTCTTGGGAGGACAACTGCTATGCTAGCTGACTGTTCCCTACCTTCTGCCGTAGTGCTTCACTCACAGGCTGGGATTATCGAATCGCACAGCTCGGTCAAGTACGCAGGTAGCAAGACCTTGTCCGTCTTTTAGCCTGCACTGCTCTGCAGCTGCTGTTGTTTCTGCTCCTAAGCAACAGTACAGCTAACAAAGACACATGTGGCTCCAGTTGCTTATAGGAGAATTCTTTGCTAGCTTCTCTTTACTTTTTTTTAGACTGTGATGCCTCATAGCTTCAGACCAGGGTGGCCCGATTTTACACCTTGATGAAAAAAAAAAAGGTTTGCAGTTTTTGGGGTAGCTCCGCTTTTAACAGAAATGCCCCCGAGTACGATGGAAAAATATGTAAATGCATTATGTCTTCATTCATGTCTCATTTTCATCTGCTGGATGTAAACAGGGTGCCCCCTGATGCAAATGCAGTGTTATACAAATTTGCTTTGGTTATAGTCTTCAAAGCAGCAGCTGCAGCTATAGCTTCCCCTCCCTGCCTGCAGCTTATTTTTCTTTACCAGTCACCAGTTTTTTATCAAACATTTAGAAGCTTCATCACCTTGTCTATCAAATTTCATTCAAACAGACCTTAAGTTCAAAAGCTATTTGGAGGAGACCAGCTGTCAAGCGAGCAAGTTGACAATATAGTTACAAAAGTCTAGTTGCTTAGGAGGCCTCAAGAACTAATATAGGGAATAAAAAGGGTGATAGTATTCCTTGTCTTGTCCTCAGTGTCTTTGGCTGCAAATTGCTTTCTAGAAAAAAACACCCTAATTGTAAGTTGATGACCTTAAGGATATGTTGCAAGACTGACCTGTTTGCTGAGGAGCTTGAGAGGCTGGGGAAAAAGGTGGGGTTAGGAATTCGATGTTAAGAATGGGGTCGGAGGAAGTTCCAAGGGATTTGACTTTTTCAGGGCTTGTGGCATTATACTGTTCTTAAAATTTAAGCTCTAACTCATGCTTATAAGTTGTAGTAGGTTAACATGAGGGAAGTATTGGCAACTGTTGTGATTGTATAGTATTTATGATTATATCTAGTGGGAGGTAAAATCTACTTTTGAAATCAAAATAATTGTCCTGGTTTCAGCTGGGATAGAGTTAATTTTCTTCCTAGTAGCTGGTACAGTGCTGTGTTTCGGATTTAGGATGAGAATAATGTGATAATACACCGATGTTTTAGTTGTTGCTAAGCAGTGCTTACACTAGTCAAGGACTTTTCAGCTTCTCGTGCCCTGCCAGCGAGAAGCTGGGAGGGGGCACAGCCAGGACAGCTGACCCAAACTGGCCAAAGGGATATTCCATACCATGTGACGTCATGCTCAGTACATAAACCGGGGGGAGTTGGCCGGGTGGTGGTGACCGCTGCTCGGGAACTGGCTGGGCATCAGTTGGTGGGTGGTGAGCAATTGCATTGTGCATCACTTATTTTGTGTATTCTTTTATCATTGTTATTATTATTATTTTCCCTTCCTTTTCTGTCTTATTAAACTGTCTTTATCTCAACCCACAAATTTTACTTTTTTTTCCCCCCGATTCTCTCCCCAATCCCACTGGGGGCAGGGGGAGTGAGCGGATGGCTGTGTGGTATTTAGCTGCCTGCTGGGTTAAACCACAACAATAATATATGTATATTCTGATTACAGCTGCTTAACATGTATGATCTCAGAGATGCAGAAGAAAATGTTTAACCATGAAGTGTGTATAATGGGCAGGTTCTGAAGTCAGACAAATAAAATTTATAATTAACTTATTTTACAAAAGCCTTGATTTTTAAAGCCATCTTGAGAACTCTGATGTCTGGGCCTTGCTTTTTTAAATCTTTTTGATTGGCCAAGGATGAGTGTAGGAGAAAGGTAGCTGAAAAATCTAAACAAATGCATAGCCAATGTATGCATAAATAAGCCAGCATATCTTATTCTGTACCCTTTGAATGTTACTGTCCCTTTTTTTTGCATTCATGATGCCTCACCTATATTCAGAGATAAAGGCTTGATAATACCTGGCAAAACCATCAACAGTCCTGGAGGTCACTGACCATTGGTTATCTGTGCCTAGATAAAAAACATTGTTGATGTGAAACTGGAATGTTTGCTCAAATAAACATCAGACCAGATTTTAGCTGGGCATTGCCCATATAGCAAGTTAATAATGGATGATATAATTTTATAAGATCAATAAGTGTTGAAAAACTGTGAAATGAAATTGAAAAGTGAATTGGGAATTATCTGCCAAAATCCACCCACTTCTCATCTCCAGTGACTGGATGGAGGGCTTCTGTGTGTTTGTGCTGGTTTTGGCTGGGGTAGACTTAATTTTCTTTATAGTAGCTAGTATGGGGCTATGTTCTGGGTTTATGCTGAAAACAGTGTTGATAACACAGGGATGTTTTCATTACTGCTGAGCAGTGCTGACACAGAGTCAAGGCCTTTTCTGCCTCTCACCCCACCCCACCAGCGAGTAGGCTGGGGGTTCACAAGAAGTTGGGAGGGGACACAGCTGGGACAGCTGACCCAAACTGACCAAAGGGATATTCCATACCATGTGACGTCATGCTCAGCATATAAAGCTGGGGGAAGAAGAAGGAAGAGGGGGACGTTCGGAGTCCCATGGAATGCCCATGAATCTGCGCTTGCTGATCTGAACTGTAGATACAGTTACTGCTTAGATAAACACCCCTTTTTGTATTTATCTTTAAATCATAGAAGTCTTTGAACCCAAATCTCAGATCCAAGCTAGAGAAAGTATTGATTCAAATGTCATTTCTGATCCTTGTCTGTGGAACAGGCTAAACAATATCCAAATTGCATGCTCAAAACTGTGGATCCAGACTTTCAGATGTTCTCTTTAACTCCCCCAGTTTATGTTCACACCAACTGCACTCCATCTATCTTCGCTTGCTGCTGTTGCTGTTCAATTTACTATTGTAAGCAGCTGTAGTCAAGAAAGAGAACTAACTGAAACGGGGTATTCTTGGCTGTGGCTAGCAGTTAATGAAGCTGATTTCTTCCCCAGTACTCCTTTTGGGGAAGAATCCGGTTACATATGTTGATATAAATATCAGTAGTGTCATTAACCTGATGGAGCCACAGTGAGATTAGAATCAACACGCAAACAGTTAATAAAATAGACCGCATTATAAAATAGCAGAAGTGGGAAGTACGGTGATTAACTGAAAAGAGGGGCAAAAAAAGCATTTTGAAAATCACTGAAGTCTGACAGGCTGTTGCCCCAATGCTCTTGTCCTCTGGCTCACTAAAGCCAATGGTGCTCTGTGTGAGGGCATGGAGTGACGCCTGGTATCCCCGATTTTGGCATGTGGCAAATCAGCAGTTCCTGTGCAGGAAGGTAGAACACACTGGTCGTGTTAGGGAAACCTGAGCTGGCAAAGGTTAAACTTCCCAAAGGAAAAACAAGATGCTGTAATTTGATGACTTGATAAAAAGGGAGATGCTGACATAGCCTAGAGCTCATACTGCAATAAGAATTGGATAGAATTTGAATTTTATTATTTTTTGAGAACTACCTGATTTTGAATTGTTTTCTACTCTGAAATGAATGAAACCAAAATATGTTGAAATTTCTCATGATGTGGAATTGAAATGGAATTATTTTTGGCTCAGTTGATGTGTTTCACACATCACTTTTTCGCTTCTTTTAATCTTAAAAGCAATTAAATTACTCCTTTATATAAAATTTCTGTTTTTAAGAGTTTTGTTTGCAAACTAAAAATGAACATATTTGTTGTGAACATAACTCCATACAATATTTCTATTATTTTGTCTCCACTCTAAAATAATATTTTTATTTATATTTTATTTATAATAATAAAATAATACATTTAATCAAATTGTGTAATGCCAGAATACTTTAACAAAACCATAATTTTTTGTTGAACGGCTCTTTGAATGGAGAAATTATCCAGCATCTCTAGGGATGATTCAGCAGCATAAAAGCTTCAGAAACAATATTTTATTGATTTTGTTTTGAACAAAATGAACAAATGCTTTTACAGATCTGGTGGCAACTAGAGAAAGGCTCTGTGATCTCATGTGAATCCCATAATTATTGCAAATATCAGTGTACTCCTGGCCACAAGTGACATTTTTATCCCATGTTCACTCTTTTTCTTCTTCTTGTCTTCTCATTTATTTATATTTGTTATTGTCAGTACAGTTGCTATGTCTGGCTTTAGTGAAATTGATTTTTCTTAGCCACATGCTGTAGAGTGTCCCTGTGGTTTTTATTATAAGGCAGTTAATATGACCTATCTCAAGAAAGAATTAGGCTGATTTTGTAAATCACCATTTTTCCTGCACAGCAGGGTCAGTAAAGGACAAGAATCTGAATAGTGTGGGCTTGATTCTCCACCAGCCAGAATTATGTGCAGAGGTTTCAAACGTGGGTAGCCTTTTCCACTTTCTTTAAGTGAGAGTATAAAGCATTAGGAAAAAAATAATCTTCCTTGAGATCTTCCATGGGAAATAAAAAAATAGGCTAAGCTCATCACATTATAATTAAGAAGTTAACCCATAAAATAATAAAAACCCACTAGCTTTTAATGCTAAGCAGTGTCGAAGTCCTCTTCCCTGTTTATACACCATTACACCAGGTGTGACTCTGTAAGGGCCCTGAGAGCATCCCCTCTCCTGGAAGCTTGGCCAACTCAGCGACAGCACAGCTGGGGCTGTCCCCCTCCCCTTGGTGACCCTGGGGACATGCTCCCAGGCAGTGCTGCGGGGAGGCCACGGCCAGGGCCGACCCGCCCCCCCTTCCCACAGGAGGTGCTTTAAGCTGAGGCTGTAGCATTTTGGCCCCTGCCTGAGCTACAGCTCCTGCTGCATTGCAGCTGTGCCTGTGCCTGGCCATGGACCCTATTGATCCAGACCCAGATTCAGACCTGCAGCCTGTCTTCCTGGCCTGACTCATCACTGTGGACTTGCTTGGAGACCACTGGGCTGTGTCTGACTGTGAGTACCGTAACCAGACCTGATCCTGACCCTCACTTGCTAACTCATGCTCCTGGCTTGAACTCAGACCTGCCTCATTGCCCATGAACTTGCGTGGTGATCTGGCCTCTTCCTATAACCTGACTACCATCCCTGAACCTGCCCTGCTCGCCTCGCTCAGGTACCATGGGACAGGCCCCTGCCCTGCCAGCCTGGTTATCACGCTCGGCTCCATCTCACCATCCCTTGGGGAGCAGCCGTCCCGCACTGTGCCCTGACAGACTTTTGCTACTGAGGATGTTTTTTTCTGAAGCCTTTGGGCTGCCTCAGCCCTGCAAGTTCTTTTACCCTCCGTAGTTACCTATCCTTCATGCTCTTACTGATGGGAGGAATTTGAGAATTAAAAGCCAAATTCTTTTGTTGGAAAATGCCCCCGTTAAATTTCTTTTTCTAATCTATTCTTGTGCTTTCTTAAAACTGAGAACTCCAAAGATGAAGACTGTAATAAACAATTTATTTATTTAAAGATGTTACACAAATTGAAAGACCAGGTTGCCATTGTGGCCGTTATTTTGTTGCAGGTAGTTGAGGTGATTGGATGCTGGCTAGACTTTAGTAGGCTTTTGTTGTGGTTTAACCTGGCAGGCAGCTAAACACCACACAGCCATTTGCTCACTCCCCACCCCGCAGTGGGACGGGGGAGAGAATCGGGAAAAAAAAAGTAAAATTTGTGGGTTGAGATAAAGACAGTTTAATAAGACAGAAAAGGAAGGGAAAATAATAATAACAATGATAAAAGAATACACAAAATAAGTGATGCACAATGCAATTGCTCACCACCCACCAAC